>NC_090653.1:285377998-285507998 GCF_040937935.1 Hyperolius riggenbachi
TGAAACTTGTTCCATCTGCGAGCTGTGTGCTAATTCTCTCCGATCAGATAGGGATTCCTGTCTGTGTTGAGGAGTTCGGCTCAGCGTGCTGGCGTTACACGTGGTGGTCCAGCGCTAGTATTAAAGAAGTTTTGTAAGTGCGTGAGACAGCAGGCTTAATCAATTGTTCTTGGCATGTCACTGAACCTGGGATGTCACCTGATGCCTCCACTAGGGGGTGCTGTACTGGGAGCCTTCTTGACTAGGGTGGTGCAGAAAGTCCAGAATTATTGGCAATTCCCTCCAGATTAAAGCTGATCCGAGAGGAAAAACGAACTATAACAAGTAACTTGTCTATATATCTTATCTAAAGTTTAGATAGTTTACACAGCAAATCTAGCTGCATACAGCTTCAACAGTTTATGATGATTTAATCCTGTGATACAATGAGAGTGGCCATGTTCTGTTTGTCACATTGTCACAGGTAATCTGCAACTGCATCTCCACCCCTCAGCCTGTGAAAAATTCACTCCCCCCTCCCTATTGCCTCTGAAATCTCTGGCTAGTAACCTCCTTCTCCTGCCCAGACTGAGCTCCCATAAGCCCTTGCTACATGGGTCTGAGGGCCTTGGCGTTTTGGAGAAGCTGTGGGCGAGGCTTGTTTAGTTTATAGAGAAAATATAAACTATATGAAAGGTACACAATTATGTAATGAGTAAAATTTCATCTCAAATCCACTTTAAGGCTTTGTAGTTCTTCCAGTGATGTTTTGTGCGTTTGGGGTAACGTGTTAATGCGCTGGCTCAGATGTCTATACAAGAGTCGAAGTAATGACTTATACACACCAAGCAATTTTCCTGTCAAATCGACGGATCAATCAATAATTTCCGGCATGCCCAATCTGCTTGCGTTCCAGAAATGAACCAATCTTCAGATCAGTGCTGCACAAAATTGATCCCTCCCTCAATCAGAAGGAGATCAGATATGCTGTAAAATGATCGATTGATCCGTCGATCTGACGTGAGAATTGCGTGGTATGTATGGAGTGTGCTCAGGAGACAAGTGGTGGGCATGGCACAGATTACAGAATAATAACAGTCGGAATTTCCTCATCAGAGATAGTAGTCTTTCTGTCTGAGGATTGGATCGTTATTTCATGTTTTTCTTCCATCAGAAAATGGGGATGACAGAAGATGATAAGAGAAATTGCTGCTTGCTGGAAATCCGAGACACGGAGGACAAATATTACCGGACGCTGGAGGACGTCAAAACAGTGAGTGGGGGCTCAGGATGGTGAGATAGCGATAGATGGCGTGGGACTGGAATTGCCAGTTGTGGGGTACACAGCATGGGATCTGTATGGCCAGTTGTGGGGTACATGGCATGGGATCTGTATGGCCAGTTGTGGGGTACATGGCGTGGGATCTGTATGGCCAGTTGTGGGGTGCACAGCATGGGATCTGTATGGCCAGTTGTGGGGTACACAGCATGGGATCTGTATGGCCAGTTGTGGGGTACACGGCATGGGATCTGTATGGCCAGTTGTGGGGTACATGGCGTGGGATTGGTATGGCCAGTTGGGCGTTACATGGTGTGGGATCTGTATGGCCAGTTGAGGGGTACATGTCGTGGGATCTGTAGGGCCAGTTGTGGGGTATACGGCGTGGGATCTGTATGGCCAGTTGTGGGGTACACGGCATGGGATCTGCATGGCCAGTTGTGGGGTGCACAGCATGGGATCTGTATGGCCAGTTGTGGGGTACACAGCATGGGATCTGTATGGCCAGTTGTGGGGTACACGGCATGGGATCTGTATGGCCAGTTGTGGGGTACACAGCGTGGGATCTGTATGGCCAGTTGTGGGGTACACAGCATTGGATCTGTATGGCCAGTTGTGGGGTGCACAGCATGGGATCTGTATGGCCAGTTGTGGTGTACACAGCATGGGATCTGTATGGCCAGTTGTGGGGTACACGGCATGGGATCTGTATGGCCAGTTGTGGGGTACACAGCGTGGGATCTGTATGGCCAGTTGTGGGGTACACAGCATTGGATCTGTATGGCCAGTTGTGGGGTACACAGCATTGGATCTGTATGGCCAGTTGTGGGGTACACAGCATTGGATCTGTATGGCCAGTTGTGGGGTGCACAGCATGGGATCTGTATGGCCAGTTGTGGGGTACATGGCATGGGATCTGTATGGCCAGTTGTGGGGTGCATGGCGTGGGATTGGTATGGCCAGTTGTGGGGTACACAGCGTGGGATCTGTATGGCCAGTTGTGGGGTACACAGCGTGGGATCTGTATGGCCAGTTGTGGAGTACACAGCATGGGATCTGTATGGCCAGTTGTGGGGTACACAGCGTGGGATCTGTATGGCCAGTTGTGGGGTACACAGCGTGGGATCTGTATGGCCAGTTGTGGGGTACACAGCATGGGATCTGTATGGCCAGTTGTGGGGTACACAACGTGGGATCTGTGTGGCCAGTTGTGGGGTACACAGCGTGGGATCTGTGTGGCCAGTTGTGGGGTACACAGCGTGGGATCTGTATGGCCAGTTGTGGGGTACACAGCGTGGGATCTGTACGGCCAGTTGTGGGGTACACAGTGTGGGATCTGTATGGCCAGTTGTGGGGTACACAGCATGGGATCTTTACGGCCAGTTGTGGGGTACACGGCATGGGATCTGTATGGCCAGTTGTGGGGTACACGGCGTGGGATCTGTATGGCCAGTTGTGGGGTACCTGGCATGGGATCTGTATGGCCAGTTGTGGGGTACACGGCATGGGATCGGTATGGCCAGTTGTGGGGTACATGGCGTGGGATTGGTATGGCCAGTTGTGGGGTACACGGCGTGGGATCTGTATGGCCAGTTGTGGGGTACATGGCATGGGATCTGTATGGCCAGTTGTGGGGTACACAGCATGGGATCTGTATGGCCAGTTGTGGGGTACACAGCATGGGATCTGCATGGCCAGTTGTGGGGTACACAGCATGGGATCTGTATGGCCAGTTGTGGGGTACATGGAGTGGGATCTGTATGGCCAGTTGTGGGGTACACGGCATGGGATCTGTATGGCCAGTTGTGGGGTACATGGCATGGGATCTGTATGGCCAGTTGTGGGGTGCACAGCGTGGGATCTGTATGGCCAGTTGTGGGGTACATGGCGTGGGATCGGTATGGCCAGTTGTGGGGTACACAGCATGGGATCTGTATGGCCAGTTGTGGGGTACATGGAGTGGGATCTGTATGGCCAGTTGTGGGGTACACAGCATGGGATCTGTATGGCCAGTTGTGGGATCGGTATGGCCAGTTGTGGGATCGGTATGGCCAGTTGTGGGATCGGTATGGCCAGTTGTGGGGTACACAGCATGGGATCTGTATGGCCAGTTGTGGGGTACACGGCATGGGATCTGTATGGCCAGTTGTGGGGTACACAGCATGGGATCTGTATGGCCAGTTGTGGGGTACACAGCATGGGATCTGTATGACCAGTTGTGGGGTACATGGCGTGGGATTGGTATGGCCAGTTGTGGGGTGCACAGCATGGGATCTGTATGGCCAGTTGTGGGGTACACAGCATGGGATCTGTATGGCCAGTTGTGGGGTACACGGCGTGGGATCTGTATGGCCAGTTGTGGGGTACATGGCATGGGATCTGTATGGCCAGTTGTGGGGTACACAGCATGGGATCTGTATGGCCAGTTGTGGGGTACACAGCATGGGATCTGCATGGCCAGTTGTGGGGTACACAGCATGGGATCTGTATGGCCAGTTGTGGGGTACATGGAGTGGGATCTGTATGGCCAGTTGTGGGGTACACGGCATGGGATCTGTACGGCCAGTTGTGGGGTACATGGCATGGGATCTGTATGGCCAGTTGTGGGGTGCACAGCGTGGGATCTGTATGGCCAGTTGTGGGGTACATGGCGTGGGATCGGTATGGCCAGTTGTGGGGTACACAGCATGGGATCTGTATGGCCAGTTGTGGGGTACATGGAGTGGGATCTGTATGGCCAGTTGTGGGGTACACAGCATGGGATCTGTATGGCCAGTTGTGGGATCGGTATGGCCAGTTGTGGGATCGGTATGGCCAGTTGTGGGGTACACAGCATGGGATCTGTATGGCCAGTTGTGGGGTACACGGCATGGGATCTGTATGGCCAGTTGTGGGGTACACAGCATGGGATCTGTATGGCCAGTTGTGGGGTACACAGCATGGGATCTGTATGACCAGTTGTGGGGTACATGGCGTGGGATTGGTATGGCCAGTTGTGGGGTGCACAGCATGGGATCTGTATGGCCAGTTGTGGGGTACACAGCATGGGATCTGTATGGCCAGTTGTGGGGTACACAGCGTGGGATCTGTATGGCCAGTTGTGGGGTACACGGCATGGGATCTGTATGGCCAGTTGTGGGGTACACAGCATGGGATCTGTATGGCCAGTTGTGGGGTACACAGCATGGGATCTGTATGGCCAGTTGTGGGGTACACAGCGTGGGATCTGTACGGCCAGTTGTGGGGTGCACAGTGTGGGATCTGTATGGCCAGTTGTGGGGTACACAGCATGGGATCTGTATGGCCAGTTGTGGGGTACATGGTGTGGGATCTGTATGGCCAGTTGTGGGGTACACAGCATGGGATCTGTATGGCCAGTTGTGGGGTACATGGAGTGGGATCTGTATGGCCAGTTGTGGGGTACACAGCATGGGATCTGTATGGCCAGTTGTGGTGTACACAGCATGGGATCTGTATGGCCAGTTGTGGTGTACACAGCATGGGATCTGTATGGCCAGTTGTGGGGTACACAGCATGGGATCTGTATGGCCAGTTGTGGGGTACATGGCGTGGGATTGGTATGGCCAGTTGTGGGGTGCACAGCATGGGATCTGTATGGCCAGTTGTGGGGTACACAGCATGGGATCTGTATGGCCAGTTGTGGGGTACACAGCATGGGATCTGTATGGCCAGTTGTGGGGTACACTGCATGGGATCTCTATGGCCAGTTGTGGGGTACACAGCATGGGATCTGTATGGCCAGTTGTGGGGTACACAGCGTGGGATCTGTATGGCCAGTTGTGGGGTACACAGCATGGGATCTGTATGGCCAGTTGTGGGGTACACAGCGTGGGATCTGTATGGCCAGTTGTGGGGTACATGACATGGGATCTGTATGGCCAGTTGTGGGGTACACAGCATGGGATCTGTATGGCCAGTTGTGGGGTACACAGCATGGGATCTGTATGGCCAGTTGTGGGGTACACAGCATGGGATCTGTATGGCCAGTTGTGGGGTACACAGCATGGGATCTGTATGGCCAGTTGTGGGGTACACGGCGTGGGATCTGTATGGCCAGTTGTGGGGTACACGGCGTGGGATCGGTATGGCCAGTTGTGGGGTACACAGCATGGGATCTGTATGGCCAGTTGTGGGGTGCACAGCATGGGATCTGTATGGCCAGTTGTGGGGTGCACAGCATGGGATCTGTATGGCCAGTTGTGGGGTACACGGCGTGGGATTGGTATGGCCATTTGTGGGGTATACGGCATGGGATCTGTATGGCCAGTTGGGCGTTACATGGCGTGGGATCTGTATGGCCAGTTGAGGGGTACACAGCGTGGGATCTGTATGGCCAGTTGTGGGTTACATGGCGTGGGATTGGTATGGCCAGTTGTGGGGTACATGGCGTGGGATTGGTATGGCCAGTTGTGGGGTATACGGCATGGGATCTGTATGGCCAGTTGTGGGGTACATAGAATGGGACTGGAGTTGCCAGTTGTAGGGTGCATGTCATGGGATCTGTATGGCCAGTTGAGGGGTACACAGCGTGGGATCTGTATGGCTAGTTGTGGGGTATACAGCATGGGATCTGTATGGCCAGTTGAGGGGTACATGTCGTGGGATCTGTAGGGCCAGTTGTGGGGTAAACGGCGTGGTATTGAAGTTACCAATTGTAGGGTACATGGCATGCGAATGAGATCACAGTGGGCAGTTGTGTTTACCGTGATCCGTCTTCTATTTACCGTTGGCACGGCTTGCTGTGTGGGCAGGGAGAGTGTTTGCTGCATTTCTCAGACCTATGTTTCGGGCTCTGCAAGCACAGGTATTTCTCCATACGCTGCATGCAGTTTATAACGCTGAGTGTTACTGTTCTCCCCTAGAATTACCTGGTACCGCTGAAGCAGATCCTCAGTCCGCCCGAGATTACTGTCATCTTCATCAATTTAGAGGTAATTCTGCAATATTCTCTCATTAATACACAGAGGTTATCATCAGAGAGAATGAGAAGCATTTTATTTTCATGCAAATCTATGTAGTTCAGAAACGGACCAATCGAAGGCAGAGGCTGCTGACTCCCATTGGTTGGGTTCCAAGCTGCATGTGTGTGCTGTGACATGTTACATGTCTGTGATGTGTTACACAAGAGCAGGGCAATCTGCTTGATTTCCTGGCGCCTCTGTGTGCCGCTTTCTGACCGATTCCGTCCGCTGTTCTCAAGTCTCTTCTCGTTAACCCTCCACCTTCCTCTGTCCTTCAGGAGCTGATAAAAGTCCACTTCAATTTCCTGAGGACCATCGAGATGTCTATCATGTCCGGTGGCAGCACGATTGGCCGAGTCTTCCTGGACTACAAGGAAAAGTAAGGAGACCACATACTGGTGTGATTGTCCAGATCAATCTGTGAGGCCCGGACTGCGGAGCCTGAAGATGAGAGGGACTGACGCATTGTGATGTGGGGTGCAGTCAGTGGCGTATCTAGAGAGGTACAGTCATGGATCTTGCCATAGGCGCCATGCCTGCCTCCTCGTGCTGCATCGCTATACTGGTGGATGCCTCACTATCTTTACTGGGGGGCTATTTATACTGAGGGACACCTCTCATTAACTTTACTGGGGGAACACCTCTTACCATCTATACTAGGGTGGGGCTTTTCATATTGGGGGACACATCACACCATCTAAACTAGGGGGCTACTTATACTGAGGGACATCGCTCACTACCTATACTGGAGAGTAACTAAGCAACTTGGGGTGACCCAAACCACTAGGGATGTATAGGGGGATAAAAGAGACCGAAAACCCCTCCTACTAATAAGCAATGCTTGGTGTAATTTGCCTTCTTAAAACAGAAGGAAACTTGCAATAATTCAGCTAGAAGTGAACATTTGTGGTTACCCACAATGCACCACTACTGAATATGCAAATTATCTCTTTCATCCCTGTAAGCCAGGCTTACATCCAGAATCGCTGATGTATAGCAAGCCTATAGCTTTAAATATTACACAGCCATATCAAACCCATATGTAGACAGCCTGTTTCTGGCTTTTGGTCCTCATCAGTACATGGCAGGGATTGATACGGCTGTATCAGATAGGGCTTGGACCAGTACAACAGAGTAACCAAGCAGCTCAGGGTGACCTAAACTACTAGGAATTATACATTCCTAGTAGTATAGGGTGTAGGGGTAATTATACTGGGGGAGGGGAGGACCTGTCATCACCTATACTATACTGGGAAGGGGGGGGAGGGGGCCATTTCTTGAAAGCTTGCCTCAGGCAGCAAAAAGTCTAGGGCCGCTATCCCCTCCAGCTCGGGCGGCCCCCCACACCCACGGACGGGCGGGTGCCGCCGCCTCCCCCCCCCAGAAGTGCCGCCTGAGGCAAAAGTTTCACCCCGCCTCATGGGCGGGCCGGCCCTGCTTTTATCTCCCTATAGTAGTTCCACCACAGCTGGAGTGCCAATGAATGACTCCAATGAATGCCTATGGGAAAATCTGCATCATAAAATCACATTTAGTGGAAACAGGGCCATAGGCTTTCATGGAGTCAGTTTTTCTGCATCCATTCTGCATCCAATCTGCGTGTTGTGGAAACAGGCCCTAAGAGTAGGGATAGGTTTAGCTGTAGTAGATTATCGGTGTCATTTGCTGATATTTTACTATCGGAATTAGCATGCAAAATAGTAGAATACCATATCAGTGAATGTATTTCCAGCGCTCCATTTGCATGTAAGCGACTGTCTGCATTGATGTTTAATCTGTATGTTTTTATAATACGTGTTGCATATGTAAATCTATATATGTGTGTGTGTGTGTAAGAATATTCCTTGATGGAAGTTGTGTATTTATTTATTGTGTGTGCTGTGTATGTATGTGTGCTACATATGTATATGTGTAGTTTTTTTTGTGCATGTATATGCAGTGTGTGCATGTATGTTTTGCGCACGTATGTTAGTAGAGTATATCTCCCAACTTTTTGATATAACAAAAAGGGACACTTTAAGACACACCCCTGCCACACCCAGCCAAAGCCCTTTGCCATGCATATCACAAAGAAATCTGAATCAAAAGAGGTAGTTTTATTATTCAACCCACATTGGTTCATTCTATCACCATTGGTTTTTCATGATTTTAACACTTTCAAAATAAAACACCATCTACAATCATCATACAATTTTTTGTCCGATTCAATTCGATTCATTGAACGATTTGATTCAATCCAATATCGGGATTCGATTAGATTCAATTTGCCATTGTTTTCCCGATCGGCCATGTTGTATTGAATCGAAATTAATTGAATCAGACAAAAAAGGGGGGGATTTAGTTAGATTTCAGCTGCGGGGATGCAGCGTTTTAGTTAGGGCAATAATGTTACAGAGGTTTTTGAAATAAAAAGCTGATTTTTAGGAGACTTCAGTGTCTCTTCAAGAAATATATCAACTTAATCTACGGGAATAAAGCTTAGAGTCAGTTAAACACATTTTTCAGTAGTGTGATACATATATTTACATAGATGGGGAAGCACAGTAGCGTAGTGGTTAGCGCTCTCACCTTGCAGAGCTGGGTCCCCGGTTCGAATCCCAGCCAAGGCACTATCTGCAAGGAGTTTGGATGTTCTCCCCGTGTCTGTGTGGGTTTCCTCCAACATCACAAAAACATACAGATAAGTTAATTGGCTTCCCACTAAATTGGCCCTAGACTATTATACAGACACTACACGATACATAACATAAACCTTTAACTTTGGTAGGGATTAGATTGTGAGCTCCTCTGATGGACAGTTAGGTGACAAGACAATATACTCTGTACAGCGCTGCAGAATATGTCGGTGCTATATAAATACATAATAATAATAGTAGATCTGTACAGGAGTCCTGAAAGAGGGACATTTGGGAGCTACGGCAGACAGTGTGTGTGTGTGTGTGTGTGTGCGCGTGCGTGCGTGCGCGTGCGTATGTATTATGTGTGTGTGTGTGTGTGTGTGTGTTGTTGCATTGTATGTTTTGTGCATGTATGTTACTAGAGTGTGTATGTTCATTGATAACTGTTGTGTGTATATTTATAGTATGTGCTGTATGTAAATATGTATATTTCGGCTGACAGCAGGGATTACATGTGGCAGACACCTCTCGGTATCGCAGTATTGCGGGGGCGGCCGATATCACTGACTCACATTCACAGAATGCCAGTCCCCAGTCTAGACGGAACTTCCAGGACTGAAATCTGAGTGTAAAAGTAAATATAATAAAAATGTTTTCCAGGCCGCAAGCAGCCGTCTCCCAGCGACGCCATATAGACCCCCCCCCCCCCCTTCTACGCTTCTCCCGACAGCGTAACAGTCACTTACAGGAATCATCCTCAAATCAAGAGACCTGGACTCTTGCACAGGACAGAAGAAAACAGAGAAATGCACCCTGTATGTATTTAGAGAGTTTAGCCTGTCTAATTCTCCCTCATCTGTGACTAATCACAACTGTGATTTGATCTCTCAGCTCTGTCAGTTGGTTGCCTCGACAGAGCAGTTAACTTGTAAACACAGGATGTTAACTCTAGGTCTGCTTCATGAAAACAGGAAGTAAACACGCTGCAGATTTATTGCAAGATGTGTATCCGCTGTAACAAATAAATGTTTTTCTTTAAAGGTTATTATGCTGCTGCTTATCTTTTAAAGCAGAGAGGAAGTTCTGAGTTCAGGTCCGCTTTAAAGTAGAATTGCAGAGAGGGGGACAGTTTAAATCCTCTATCAGGATTTTATTGCCGTCGGTCTCGGTTTAACAGTTCTTTAACACTTCCTCCCGCTAGCGACAAACAGAAAGATGGCGCTAATAACTTATAGATCCTCCCACTTCACCATTCTACTGAGGAAGCAGTGCCTTTATCCTGATATGTATTTCAGATGAAAATGCCCCCCCCCCCCCCTCCTTCCCCCACATGCAAGAAGGAGATTTTGGAAAATCACATCAGGGTCACAGACACAAAAATAAACCAGAGGAAGTTCAAAAACCTCCCCCAGTCTGTTCAGAAATTAAATAAAACTAGTAAACATCTGACTGAATGTAGGCCAAACATGATGAGACTTATCCTCATAAGTACTGTATATGGATGCTGTTTCATTTACAGTGGCTTGCAAAAGTATTCGGCCCCCTTGAAGTTTTCCACATTTTGTCACATTACTGCCACAAACATGCATCAATTTTATTGGAATTCCACGTGAAAGACCAATACAAAGTGGTGTACATGTGAGAAGAGGAACGAAAATCATACGATTCCAAACATTTTTTACAAATAAATAACTGCAAAGTGGGGTGTGCGTAATTATTCGGCCCCCTGAGTCAATACTTTGTAGAACCACCTTTTGCTGCAATTACAGCTGCCAGTCTTTTAGGGTACGTCTCTACAAGACAAGATAAATAACATTTATATCACGCTTTTCTCCTGGCAGACTCAAAGCGCCAGAGCTGCAGCCACTAGGACGCGCTCTATAGGTAGTAGCAGTGTTAGGGAGACTTGCCTAAGGTCTCCTACTGAATAGGTGCTGGCTTACTGAACAGACAGAGCCGAGATTCGAACCCTGGTCTCCTGTGTCAGAGGCAGAGCCCTTAACCATTACACCATCCAGCCACTACCAGCTTTGCACATCTAGAGACTGAAATCCTTGCCCATTCTTTTTTGCAAAACAACTCCACCTCAGTCAGATTAGATGGACAGCGTTTGTGAACAGCAGTTTTCAGATCTTGCCACAGATTCTTGATTGGATTTATATCTGGACTTTGACTGGTCCATTCTAACACATGAATATGTTTTGTTTTAAACCATTCCATTGTTGCCCTGGCTTTATGTTTAGGGTCGTTGTCCTGCTGGAAGGTGAACCTCCACCCCAGTCTCAAGTGTTTTGCAGTCTCCAAGAGGTTTTCTTCCAAGATTGCCCTGTATTTGGCTCCATCCATCTTCCCATCAACTCTGACCAGCTTCCCTGTCCCTGCTGAAGAGAAGCACCCCCAAAGCATGATGCTGCCACCACCATATTTGACAGTGGGGATGGTGTGTTCAGAGTAATGTGCAGTGTTAGTTTTCCGCCATACATAGCGTTTTGCTTTTTGGCCAAAAAGTTCCATTTTGGTCTCATCTGACCAGAGCACCTTCTTCCACATGGTTGCTGTGTCCCCCACATGGCTTGTGGCAAGCTGCAAACGGGACTTCTTATGCTTTCTGTTAACAATGGCTTTCTTCTTGCCACTCTTCCATAAAGGCCAACTTTGTACAGTGCACGACTAATAGTTGTCCTATGGACAGAGTCTCCCACCTGAGCTGTAGATCTCTGCAACTCGTCCAGAGTCACCATGGGCCTCTTGACTGCATTTCTGATCAGCGCTCTCCTTGTTCGGCCTGTGAGTTTAGGTGGACGGCCTTGTCTTGGTAGGGTTACAGTTGTGCCATACTCCTTCCATTTCTGAATGATTGCTTGAACAGAGCTCCGTGGGATGTTCAAGGCTTTGGAAATCTTTTTGTAGCCTAAGCCTGCTTTAAATGTCTCAATAACTTTATCCCTGACCTGTCTTGTGTGTTCTTTGGACTTCACAGTGTTGTTGCTCCCAATATTCTCTTAGACAACCTCTGAGGCCCTCACAGAGCAGCTGTATTTGTACTGACATTAGATTACACACAGGTGCACTCTATTTAGTCATTAGCACTCATCAGGCAATGTCTATAGGCAACTGACTGCACTCAGACCAAAGGGGGGCGAATAATTATGCACACACAACTTTGTAGTTATTTATTTGTAAAAAAAATGTTTGGAATCATGTATGATTTTCGTTCCACTTCTCATGTGTACACCACTTTGTATTGGTCTTTCACGTGGAATTCCAATAAAATTGATTCATGTTTGTGGCATTAATATGACAAAATGTGGAAAACTTCAAGGGGGCCGAATACTTTTGCAACCCACTGTATTTCCGTTTAAACAATACCAGTTGCCTGGCTGTCCTGCTGATCTCTCTGGCTGCAGTAGTGTCTGAATCACACACCTCAAACAATCATGCAGCTACCCAGTCACACTTCAGTCAGAGCACCTGATCTGCCGCATGCTTGTTCATGGTCTATGGCCGATAATATTAGAGGCAGAGGATCAGCAGGGCTGCCAGGCAACTGGTATTGCTTAAAAGGACTCCTGAAGTGAGAGGGGTAAGGAAGCAGCCATGTTAATTTCCTTTTAAACAATGCAAATGACTTGGCTATCCTGCTGATCATTTGCCTCTAATACTTTTAACCATAGCCCCTGAACAAGCATGCAGCAGATCAGGTGCTCTAACTGAAGGGTGACTGGATTAGCTGTATACTTGTTTTAGGTGTATGATTCAGACACTACGGCAGCCAAAAAGATCAGCAGGACTGCCAAGCAACTGGTATTGTTTAAAAGGAAATAAATATGGCAGCCTCCATATCCCTCTCACCCATTCAGGTTATTTATAATTGTCGTAGTTGTAACCATGTCTGCTGTGCTGCCATGTGTGCCATATTTAAAGCGATTTGAGCCATATTTATAGCCCTTTGTGGGGTGTTTATAGTGCACTGTGCTGTTACTGTGGCAACTCACTGTTATTTGGTCCCTTTCCTCTGGTTCCCAGTTCCTGAGTAGCTGAATCCCCCCCAGACCAGTACCCTACAGGGATGACTAACTCCTGTGAATGAAGTGTGTGTGTGGGGTGGGTGTGTGTGTGTGTGTGTGTGGGGGGGGGGGTTCTGACGACGGGCTTCAGGCAGCTCTGAACGAGGCGTGGATGTGACAGTATGCGAGTCAGCGGTGGCCCTCGCTGGGTGATCATGGCCCCCAGTCACTCTATCCTACCCGTAGATCGCTCTGCCGTGTCCGGCCAGATTCATAGATATGATGAAGAGTGACATTCTGACCCAACAGTGACATCTCTGTCCATCACCGTACGCTGCGGGCCCATCCACACGCTTCTGTACATGACACGTGTGCTGGTGACCCCCGGTGACTAACAAAGTGCTTATCTGTCACTGCGCTGACGTCTGCTTCTGTGACCTGCGCAAGGCCCCCACTTGTGGCACAATCGTCACCTTCATAGTATGACCCCCTGATTGACATTACCAGCGTTCAGTATGAAGACTGAGCTATATAAATGTATAATAATAATAGTGTGTGACTGTGGTGAGGACATTAGAGTGTAAGCTCCTCTGGTGCAGAGACTGATGGGAATGGATCAGTGATCTCTGTACAGAGCTGTGGAATATGTCAGAGCTATATAAATGTATAATAATAGTGTGTGACTGTGGTGGAGACAGTAGAGTGTCAGCTCCTCTGGTGCAGAGACTGATGGGAATGGATCAGTGATCTCTGTACAGCGCTGTGGAATATGTCAGAGCTATATAAATGTATAATAATAGTGTGTGACTGTGGTGAGGACATTAGAGTGTAAGCTCCTCTGGTGCAGAGACTGATGGGAATGGATCAGTGATCTGTACAGCGCTGTGGCATATGTCAGAGCTATATAAATGTATAATAATAATAGTGTGTGACTGTGGTGAGGACATTAGAGTGTAAGCTCCTCTGGTGCAGAGACTGATGGGAATGGATCAGTGATCTCTGTACAGCGCTGTGGTATATGTCAGAGCTATATAAATGTATAATAATAATAGTGTGTGACTGCAGTGAGGACATTAGAGTGTAAGCTCCTCTGGTGCAGAGGCTGATGGGAATGGATCAGTGATCTCTGTACAGCGCTGTGGAATATGTCAGAGCTATATAAATGTATAATAATAGTGTGTGACTGTGGTGAGGACATTAGAGTGTAAGCTCCTCTGGTGCAGAGACTGATGGGAATGGATCAGTGACCTCTGTACAGCGCTGTGGTATATGTCAGAGCTATATAAATGTATAATAATAATAATAGTGTGTGACTGTGGTGAGGACATTAGAGTGTAAGCTCCTGTGGTGCAGAGACTGATGGGAATGGATCAGTGATCTCTGTACAGCGCTGTGGAATATGTCAGAGCTCAATAAATGTATAATAATAATAATAGTGTGTGACTGTGGTGTGGACATTAGAGTGTAAGCTCCTCTGGTGCAGAGACTGATGGGAATGTACAGCGCTGTGGAATATGTCAGAGCTATATAAATGTATAATAATAATAGTGTGTGACTGTGGTGAGGGCATTAGAGTGTAAGCTCCTCTGGTGCAGAGACTGATGGGAATGGATCAGTGATCTCTGTACAGCGCTGTGGAATATGTCAGAGCTATATAAATGTATAATAATAATAATAGTGTGTGACTGTGGTGAGGACATTAGAGTGTAAGCTCCTCTGGTGCAGAGACTGATGGGAATGGATCAGTGATCTGTACAGTGCTGGGGAATATGTCAGAGCTATATAAATGTATAACAATAATAGTGTGTGACTGTGATGAGGACATTAGAGTGTAAGCTCCTCTGGTGCAGAGACTGATGGGAATGGATCAGTGATCTCTGTACAGCGCTGTGGAATATGTCAGAGCTATATAAATGTATAATAATAATAGTGTGTGACTGTGGTGAGGACATTAGAGTGTAAGCTCCTCTGGTGCAGAGACTGATGGGAATGGATCAGTGATCTCTGTACAGCGCTGTGTAATATGTCAGAGCTATATAAATGTATGATAATAATAGTGTGTGACTGTGGTGAGGACATTAGAGTGTAAGCTCCTCTGGTGCAGAGGCTGATGGGAATGGATCAGTGATCTCTGTACAGCGCTGTGGAATATGTCAGAGCTATATAAATGTATAATAATAATAGTGTGTGACTGTGGTGAGGACATTAGAGTGTAAGCTCCTCTGGTGCAGAGACTGTTGGGAATGGATCAGTGATCTCTGTACAGCGCTGTGGAATATGCCAGAGCTATATAAATGTATAATAATAATAGTGTGTGACTGTGGTGAGGACATTAGAGTGTAAGCTCCTCTGGTGCAGAGACTGTTGGGAATGGATCAGTGATCTCTGTACAGCGCTGTGGTATATGTCAGAGCTATATAAATGTATAATAGTGTGTACATAGTTGCACGCGTGTCAGCGGCGTGTGTGTCCCCCTCCCATATCTCTTTATTTCACTCACATCATGAAGTCATTATGAAGTTAAGTGGTTTCGGTTTGAGATGAAAGAGACTTTGTTGTCTGCGCTAATTTCTCTCTAATTACCCGCCGGATCCGCTGACAGCCCCGTAATTGACTTCTCTTCTTTAGTGTTTTGTGAAGTACTCAGTGATCTTTTTTATCTGCCTGTATAATAATCCGTCTATTAATGGCGGAATCTTTCATCTCTGCTCTGATTGGTGTTTGTTGGCGGTTTCTGGCTGCGGAGTTACGGGAAGCAGGCTGCCGATATCTCACTGTGGGCGAGACGTTGCGGGGTTATTCGGAGAGGAGAATGCTGCGTTTCCCATGAGAATAAAGGAGCTTTTCTGTATTACGAGAGGGGGAATTTACTGCAGAAACCACCAAATAAGACGAGGCAAACTCTCGTAGCTTTCATAAAAGCCCCCTTTCATAGACTGAATGTGCTTCCAGTAGCAGGGTGGCCTGCTTCCTCTCCTCTGTGGATTCAGCTGTTGGGCGTGTCAAGTGTGACCATGTGACACCCAAAGCAGGAAGAGCAGTACATGCCACACACTGCATTTTCCAGATTTTCTACATTATGGTGAATATTATGTATCTACGTAATGAGGTAGGACTTTGTATTTTAAAATTGGCAAAATTCAGATGCCTACGCGACCTAGGCCCTGGATACCTGAAGGATTTGTTGTAACTGCATCACACCTCCCATAACCTCAGATCAAAAGGATCCAATAACTTAACCCAGAGTTCAACTAAAAACCCTTGGAGCCAAAGGTTTTTGTCATGCTGCCCCTACCCTGTAGAATGCCTTGCCAAACTTAATACAGCTCCAACCCTGGACATTTTTAAATCAAAACCGATTGTACTGATCTGAGACACACTTGTGTGTTTGGGTCCTACGAGAGAAAAGCGCTTTACAAATGTTTTGTTGTTGTTGTATTTCACAGTACTGTAAAAAGGTGTGACTAGTTCTAAGACCTCCTAACAGGAAATAACATACTTTAGAGAACTTAAAGGAGTTCTCTTGTGTCTTTTAAAAAGCAAAAACTGACACTTACCTGGGGCTTCCATTGGCCCCCTGCAGCTGTCATGTCCCACGCCGTCCTCCTCCGATCTCTCGTTCACCGCCGCAGGCACCGGTGTAATTATTAGTTTAACTAGACGAATAGAACTGCGGCTGCGCAGCACGCACGGCCGCGCAGCCACAGTTCTATTTGTCTAGTTAGACGAATAATCGTAGGAGGATGGTGCGGGACATTAAAGCTGCAGGGGGCCGATAGAAGCACCAGGTAAGTGTCAGTTTTTGCTTTTTAAAAGACACCGGAGGACCCCTTTAAAGAGACTCTGTAACATTAAAAATCTCCCCTGGGGGGTACTCACCTCGGGTGGGGGAAGCCTCCGGATCCTAATGAGGCTTCCCACGCCGTCCTCTGTCCCACGGGGGTCTCGCCGCAGCCCTCCGAATAGCCGGCGACTGTGCCGACTGTCAGTTCAATATTTACCTTTGCTGGCTCCAGCGGGGGCGCTGTGGCGACTTTCGGCACGGAAATAGACGGAAATACCCGATCTCCGTCGGGTCCGCTCTACTGCGCAGGCGCCGGAAACTTGCGCCTGCGCAGTAGAGCAGACCCGACGGTGATCGGGTATTTCCGCCTACTTCGGCGCCGAGAGGCATCAGAGCGCCTGCGCAGGAGCCAGGAAGGTAAATATTGCGTCACAGCTGTACGGAGGGCTACAGCGAGACCCCCGAGGGACGCAGGACGGCGTGGGAAGCCTCATTAGGATCCTGAGGCTTCCCCCACCCGAGGTGAGTACCCCCCAGGGGCCGTTTTGTCGTTACAGTTCCTCTTTAAGAGAAACCCAGGGTGAGAGACATAAGGAGGTTGACATATTTATGTTATTTTAAACAATACAGATTGCCTGGCAGCCCTGCTGATCCTCTGCCTCTAATACTTTTAGCCATAGATCCAGAACAAGCATGCAGATAAGGTGCTGTGACTGAAGTGTGATTGGATTAGCTTAATTCTTGTTTCAGGTGTGTGGTTCAGAAACTACTGATGCATGAAAGATCAGCAGGACAGCCAGGCAACTGGTATTGTTTAAAGAACAAGCGACACCCATGCTAAACTCGAAATAAAAAATCACAAATATAAGTAGATAAATACTACTTCTACTTGCATAACAGATGTATTGTGCTATCCACGTACTGATTCCTGTGAATTTTATAAAGGAAAAGCAGAAAATCCTACTCTTGGCAGTGGCCATCTTGCCAAGCTAATGCTGACATCATATCCTCCCTGACTCTTGTTTTCCCCCCTCCCTTCTCTTGCTCATTGTGTATTCATTAGCTGCCCTCCTCCCAGAGTCTTCAGACACTCCCACTGAGGTGTATACTAGGAACTACACTCCAGTGAAGAAACGACACTTGGCACACAGCTGGTTACGTGGGGGGTACAGCTAGCTCCAATATACCTGCATTAAGCATCACCCATTCAGCAGCACCCAACAGTTAGCTCACAGTCCAAACATTGGGAAGTGCAGCAAGCTTTGGGGTAGTGCAGAGCACAAATTCAAATGCAAAGTACACACAGAGAACGCTGTGCACCTTCCTTCAGTATGTTTATTATTTCCGTTTCACAGCCAACAGCCAGCATGGATGACATTTGGAAAAAAGGAATTGCCAAACCTGGATCGATGAGGGTGCCGGGGTGAGCAGGGAAGAGGTGAACGGGGGATGTGTGGACGGCACTACAGCCGTTTCACGCCGTCTGGCGCTTGTTCACGTGCGTGTGTCCGATAATGGGGCAGAGCTGAACGGCTTCCTACATACTGTCATCAAGCCGCGCCCCCAGCGCTGCCCCATTGGTGTGAGTTGCGTGATGGTGGGGGTCGGAGGTGAGGGGGCGGAGACTCTCCGCTCTGCGGAGAGATTTGGCCATGCGTCATGCGTGATCGTGCTGGGCTGCGCTATGCAGCCAATAGAAAAGTGACCTATGTAAACAAACCATATATGTGCATTACATTTAGTGCATTATTAAACAGGAATTGTTGTAAACATCACTCATCTCTGTGCTTCACATAACATTTAAAGTGCATGAAACTAAAAGTGCATTAGTGCATTGTTGGAGGCATACATTAACGCCAGCATGATGGCTTGACCATCCGGAATCCTACAGTTTTGTATGTTTAAAACTCACCCTTTATTAATACAAGCTAAAAAGGGGTGATAAATACCCCATCCGACCTACCCCAAAGGGGAGTCCCACTAAAACAGATCAGGGGGTGAAGCGCACTAGAAAGAGACCTAAAGGGGCGCATTCACCTTTGGGAATACACCCATACTCCTATTTGGTTTAATTCCATCCTCTGGGAGTAAGAGTATACGGAGGACTGCCCACCCCATACCTGGATGCCCCGAGGGCATCCCACCTGTATGCTCAAGAACAGGTGCTGGTCATTTCTACAATGAAAATGCTTGGGGGTACCAGAACTCCGGACCTCCAGGCCAGGTAGACACCAGGTCAGGTGCCTGTTGCTAACAGGTGTATGTTTGAGCACGGGGAAAAGGGGGAGAAAAAGAGAAAGGAGAGGGATCTATGGGGAGGGGAGCACCACGTGGGGACAGACCTGGATCATTCCAGGCAGGCTGGGATAGTGGGGCCCAGAGGAAAGCCAAGGCGTCATAGAGCCCATCACCCAGAAAATGCCCAGAGACCGGGCCGAATGTCAGGCCCAACCCCTCTAGACCGAGGTACAAACCCCCAAACCCCTCTCCCAGGGGGGAGAGGAGGAAGGGGAAGAGGGTCGGGTCCCGGACGCTGGGTCATAGAACCGGCTCAATCTTCTATTTTTTGGCCGCAAACTACAATTGTTCTCGGTCAAAACGGTGGGGAGCCTGGTCTCTTATTGAGAACCTGGCAGTGCAGTCTGCACCTCCCCAGCCCGACACTACATCGTGGTTGGGCAATTGGTCCGTCTTGGGTGCGCCTCACATGCCGGCAAGAAAGACTCCAAAAAAGGGGGAGTGCTCAGGGTAATCCCAGAGGGGCAGAGATGAATTGGTTGGTCCCAAATACCAGGAGGTGGGAGGCCAGACATGGGAAGAAGTGCACTGTAAGTGAGAAAAGCACCATGAATGAGGGGGTAGGAACCAGCCAGGGGGAAGAAGGGAAAAGGGAAGGAAAGAAACAAGAGTCCTTAGGGGTCCAAGAAGCATGATAGCTCCAACCTATCATTCAAGCCCAAAGGGCCCATGGCCTCTGCACGTAAGATGACTCGCGATTCTCGTCTGGTCAGTTCCCGATCGCGGTCGCCCCCTCTACCCGAAGGGGAAACGTGCAGAAGGCCTGCGAATCTCAGACACCTGGCCCTACCCCCATGAGCCTCCCTCACATGTTCAATCAACCTCGGGCTGCCCTTCCCCGATTTGATCGACTTAAAATGTTCCCCTATTCTTTCTTTTAGGGGGTGGGTAGTTTTGCCCACATAGTAAAAGAGGCAGGGGCAGAAGATCACATACGAAACAAATTTGGTCTGGCATGTGATGAAGGCTCTCACTTCCCACTGTAGGCCACCTAACCGGTAATTCGTGCCCTCCCACATGTTCCTGCAAAAGCCACAGTTACCACACCTATAATTCCCCTTGGGGCGTCTACTGGAAAGCCAGTTCTGAATAGGGGGTGAGCGATATTCACTCCGAGTCAAAGTGTCCCCCAAGGTCGGTGCTCTCCTGTATGCTACTCTGGGGGGATCCGGAAAAATCTTACAAAGGGTAGGGTCTCTCACTATTATTCCCCAGTTCTTCTTGATAATTTGTGTCAATTTTTTGGACATTGGGGTGTAATCGAAAGTGAACGTGAAGGTTCCTCTCTCTTGGTTTTTTGGGGTCCCTAGTGAGGAGGGAGTTCCTATCCGCTTTTCTTGCTCTATCATGAGCTACCTCAAGGGAGCGCCTGTCATACCCTCTTGCCTCCAGTCGCCCAGTCAGTTCCTGTGCCTGCTGTTCAAAAGTATCTAAACTTGAATTGTTGCGTCTTATTCGCAAGTACTGGCCATAAGGCAGGGAGGCTGTGACATGCTTAGGATGGAAACTATTCCTGTGTAGCAGGGAGTTAACAGCTGTGGTCTTCCTGAAGCCCTCACATACCAATTTCGTGCCATGTGGCTTTATCTTAAGGTCTAGGAAACTGGTGGAAACATCATTTATTTCTGACGTGAAACGCATATTCACGCGATTATCGTTAAGATAATCCATGAAGGCCTCGAAAGCTTCTGTACCTCCCTGCCACACGACCAGCACATCGTCCACATATCGGGCCCATTTCTTGATGTTATACCTATAAGGGTTGTTGGGGCCCCACACGCAATCCTCCTCCCACGCCCCCAGGAAGAGGCCAGCATAGGTACATGCCACAGAGGTCCCCATGGCCGTCCCGGATGTCTGGTGGTACCACCTTCCATCAAACATAAAGGCATTGTGTGTTAGGATAAACAGGGGGGAATGTGGTGATCATGTCGAGCGAGTTCTATACAAAGGAGGCCTACAGGCAACTGAATAATACTGAATTTTACCAGAGGTTGGGGAGTAATCCAACATGCAGGTACCAGTCAACTCTCCGCACTTTGCTAAGGCGGGGAGTTGAAAATGGGTACATGTCGCAGAGGCTGGCGGTTGATCTACTCCCCGTGTCCCCCCGGTACCCTGTGTGGTATCACCTTCCCAAACTGCATAAGTCCGCGGAGAGCCCCCCGGGAAGACCGATTGTCTCAGGGTGTGGCTCTCTGACGGAGCGCCTGTCCAGGTTCCTTGATCACCTGCTGCGTCCCTTACTCGTGGGGGTTCCGGCCTATTTGGCCGACACACTTGATACGATCAATATGGTCGAAAATATCTTATGGGAACCTGGTTACAGACTGGCCACCATTGACGTGGAGAGTCTGTATAGCAGGATACCCCACGAGGAGGGACTGGGAGCGGTTCGGAGGTTCCTGGACAGGACGAATAAAGATGAAGGGTACAAAGACTTCATCTGTGATTGTTTGAGGTTTATCCTAACACACAATGCCTTTATGTTTGATGGAAGGTGGTACCACCAGACATCCGGGACGGCCATGGGGACCTCTGTGGCATGTACCTATGCTGGCCTCTTCCTGGGGGCGTGGGAGGAGGATTGCGTGTGGGGCCCCAACAACCCTTATAGGTATAACATCAAGAAATGGGCCCGATATGTGGACGATGTGCTGGTCGTGTGGCAGGGAGGTACAGAAGCTTTCGAGGCCTTCATGGATTATCTTAACGATAATCGCGTGAATATGCGTTTCACGTCAGAAATAAATGATGTTTCCACCAGTTTCCTAGACCTTAAGATAAAGCCACATGGCACGAAATTGGTATGTGAGGGCTTCAGGAAGACCACAGCTGTTAACTCCCTGCTACACAGGAATAGTTTCCATCCTAAGCATGTCACAGCCTCCCTGCCTTATGGCCAGTACTTGCGAATAAGACGCAACAATTCAAGTTTAGATACTTTTGAACAGCAGGCACAGGAACTGACTGGGCGACTGGAGGCAAGAGGGTATGACAGGCGCTCCCTTGAGGTAGCTCATGATAGAGCAAGAAAAGCGGATAGGAACTCCCTCCTCACTAGGGACCCCAAAAACCAAGAGAGAGGAACCTTCACGTTCACTTTCGATTACACCCCAATGTCCAAAAAATTGACACAAATTATCAAGAAGAACTGGGGAATAATAGTGAGAGACCCTACCCTTTGTAAGATTTTTCCGGATCTCCCCAGAGTAGCATACAGGAGAGCACCGACCTTGGGGGACACTTTGACTCGGAGTGAATATCGCTCACCCCCTATTCAGAACTGGCTTTCCAGTAGACGCCCCAAGGGGAATTATAGGTGTGGTAACTGTGGCTTTTGCAGGAACATGTGGGAGGGCACGAATTACCGGTTAGGTGGCCTACAGTGGGAAGTGAGAGCCTTCATCACATGCCAGACCAAATTTGTTTCGTATGTGATCTTCTGCCCCTGCCTCTTTTACTATGTGGGCAAAACTACCCGCCCCCTAAAAGAAAGAATAGGGGAACATTTTAAGTCGATCAAATCGGGGAAGGGCAGCCCGAGGTTGATTGAACATGTGAGGGAGGCTCATGGGGGTAGGGCCAGGTGTCTGAGATTCGCAGGCCTTCTGCACGTTTCCCCTTCGGGTAGAGGGGGCGACCGCGATCGGGAACTGACCAGACGAGAATCGCGAGTCATCTTACGTGCAGAGGCCATGGGCCCTTTGGGCTTGAATGATAGGTTGGAGCTATCATGCTTCTTGGACCCCTAAGGACTCTTGTTTCTTTCCTTCCCTTTTCCCTTCTTCCCCCTGGCTGGTTCCTACCCCCTCATTCATGGTGCTTTTCTCACTTACAGTGCACTTCTTCCCATGTCTGGCCTCCCACCTCCTGGTATTTGGGACCAACCAATTCATCTCTGCCCCTCTGGGATTACCCTGAGCACTCCCCCTTTTTTGGAGTCTTTCTTGCCGGCATGTGAGGCGCACCCAAGACAGACCAATTGCCCAACCACGATGTAGTGTCGGGCTGGGGAGGTGCAGACTGCACTGCCAGGTTCTCAATAAGAGACCAGGCTCCCCACCGTTTTGACCGAGAACAATTGTAGTTTGCGGCCAAAAAATAGAAGATTGAGCCGGTTCTATGACCCAGCGTCCGGGACCCGACCCTCTTCCCCTTCCTCCTCTCCCCCCTGGGAGAGGGGTTTGGGGGTTTGTACCTCGGTCTAGAGGGGTTGGGCCTGACATTCGGCCCGGTCTCTGGGCATTTTCTGGGTGATGGGCTCTATGACGCCTTGGCTTTCCTCTGGGCCCCACTATCCCAGCCTGCCTGGAATGATCCAGGTCTGTCCCCACGTGGTGCTCCCCTCCCCATAGATCCCTCTCCTTTCTCTTTTTCTCCCCCTTTTCCCCGTGCTCAAACATACACCTGTTAGCAACAGGCACCTGACCTGGTGTCTACCTGGCCTGGAGGTCCGGAGTTCTGGTACCCCCAAGCATTTTCATTGTAGAAATGACCAGCACCTGTTCTTGAGCATACAGGTGGGATGCCCTCGGGGCATCCAGGTATGGGGTGGGCAGTCCTCCGTATACTCTTACTCCCAGAGGATGGAATTAAACCAAATAGGAGTATGGGTGTATTCCCAAAGGTGAATGCGCCCCTTTAGGTCTCTTTCTAGTGCGCTTCACCCCCTGATCTGTTTTAGTGGGACTCCCCTTTGGGGTAGGTCGGATGGGGTATTTATCACCCCTTTTTAGCCTGTATTAATAAAGGGTGAGTTTTAAACATACAAAACTGTAGGATTCCGGATGGTCAAGCCATCATGCTGGCGTTAATGTATGCCTCCAACAATGCACTAATGCACTTTTAGTTTCATGCACTTTAAATGTTATGTGAAGCACAGAGATGAGTGATGTTTACAACAATTCCTGTTTAATAATGCACTAAATGTAATGCACATATATGGTTTGTTTACATAGGTCACTTTTCTATTGGCTGCATAGCGCAGCCCAGCACGATCACACATGACGCATGGCCAAATCTCTCCGCAGAGCGGAGAGTCTCCGCCCCCTCACCTCCGACCCCCACCATCACGCAACTCACACCAATGGGGCAGCGCTGGGGGCGCGGCTTGATGACAGTATGTAGGAAGCCGTTCAGCTCTGCCCCATTATCGGACACACGCACGTGAACAAGCGCCAGACGGCGTGAAACGGCTGTAGTGCCGTCCACACATCCCCCGGTCACCTCTTCCCTGCTCACCCCGGCACCCTCATCGATCCAGGTTTGGCAATTCCTTTTTTCCAAATGTCATCCATGCTGGCTGTTGGCTGTGAAACGGAAATAATAAACATACTGAAGGAAGGTGCACAGCGTTCTCTGTGTGTACTTTATACTAGGAACTACACTGTCTTTTTTTTTATTTACACATCCAATAACTGAGTCACCTCAGCCTTGCTTGTAAACAAATTGTGTTCCTTTTTTTTTCTTTCTCTGCCCGAAAGAGTTAAATATCAAGTTTGTAAGTGGCTGACTCAGTCCTGACTCAGACAGGAAGTGACTGCAGTGTGACCCTCACTGATAAGAAATTCCCCTTTTTATCTCTTTCTTGCTCTCAAAAGCCATTTTCTGCTAGGAAAGTGTTTAATAGTTGGAATTTCTTATCAGTGAGGGTCACACTGTAGTCACTTCCTGTCTGAGTCAGGACTGAGTCAGCCACTGTACATACCTGATATTTAACTCTTTCGGGCAGGGAAAGAAAAAAGGAACACAGCCTAGTTATTTGTGTGCTAGGCGTTGTGCATACACATGTCTATCTCATCATGTCACATGTCATTTCGGGAATCCTTTAAGACGAAATAATTGCGACTTCTGTTGGGAGTTTGATTGCAGTGCAGAGGAGTGGGCGGAGCTGCACTGTGTCACATAGTACACAATGGCACGTTGTGATTGGTGTTCTGTACAGGAGGATCTCTGCTCAGAATATTTACGTTCTGCTTCTCATCCCATGGGAGGAGCTCCACAGTCACATGGTACATAATGACACATTGTAATTGGAGTTCTGTACGGAAAGCCTCTGACGTGTGCAGAATGCAGGAATTGGGAACTCTGCTCAGAATATTCATCCTTCTGCTTCTTCTCCCAATGTATTTGCTTGTGGTTTGGAAAGAAGAACATTTGGTTTCCTTTAAATATTTTTTTTTGCAATCAACCCTTTGTGGTGACGGTTTATGGGCTGGCGGAGTGCCGACTAATTACCGCAGCGGGTTCTGTGGGGCAATGTGATACGCGGGGAGATCTGAGTGTATGTATGTGTGCTGCACAGTACTGCTTCCACTCCCATTACTTAGATTCACTATATATGGATACTGCACAGTATTAGTTCCATATATATCTGTTCTTATTCTGTATGTATGGAGGCTGCACAGTATGACTTCTCATGTCCTGTATGCCGGGTGTAATTCTCAGTGCTGTATGCTGGGTGTAATTCTCAGTGCTGTATGCTGGGTGTAATTCTCAGTATCTGCTCTTATTCTGTATGTATAGCGGCTGCACAGTATGACTTCTCTTGTGCTGTATGCTGAGTGTAATTCTCAGTGCTCTATGCTGGGTGTAATTCTCAGTATCTGCTCTTATTCTATATGTATAGAGGCTGCACAGTATGACTTCTCTTGTCCTGTATGCCGGGTGTAGCTCTCAGTATCTGTTCTTATTCTGTATGTATGGAGGCTGCACAGTATGGCTTCTCTTGTCCTGTATCCTGAGTGCAATTCTCAGTATCTGCTGTTATTCTGTATGTATGGAGGCTGCACAGTATGGCTTCTCTTGTCCTCTATGCTGGGTGTAATTCTCAGTATCTGCTCTTATTCTGTATGTATGGAGGCTGCACAGTATGACTTCTCTTGCCCTGTATGTGGGTGTAATTCTCTGTATCTGCCCTTACTCTGTATATATGGAGGCTGCACAGTATGACTTCTCTTGTCCTGTATGTCGGGTGTAGCTCTCAGTATCTGCTCTTATCCTGTATGTACGGAGGCTGCACAGTATGGCTTCTCTTGTCCTGTATGCCGGGTGTAATTCTCAGTATCTGCTCTTATTCTGTATGTATGGAGGCTGCACAGTATGGCTTCTCTTGTCCTGTATGCCGGGTGTAATTCTCAGTATCTGCTCTTATTCTGTATGTATGGAGGCTGCACAGTATGACTTCTCTGGTCCTGTATGCCGGGTGTAATTCTCAGTATTTGCTCGTATTCTGTATGTATGGAGGCTGCACAGTATGACTTCTCTTGTCCTGTATGCCGGGTGTAATTCTCAGTATCTGCTCTTATTCTGTATATATGCAGGCTGCACAGTATGGCTTCTCTTGTCCTGTATGCCGGGTGTAATTCTCAGTATCTGCTCTTATTCTGTATGTATGAAGGCTGCACAGTATGACTTCTCTTGTCCTGTATGTCGGGTGTAATTCTCAGTATCTGCTCTTATTCTGTATGTATGGAGGCTGCACAGTATGACTTCTTTTGTCCTGTATGCCGGGTGTAATTCTCAGTATCTGCTCGTATTCTGTATGTATGGAGGCTGCACAGTATGACTTCTCTTGTCCTGTTGTCCTGTATGCCAGGTGTAATTCTCAGTATCTGCTCTTATTCTGTATGTATGAAGGCTGCATAGTATGACTTCTCTTGTCCTGTATGCCGGGTGTAATTCTCAGTATCTGCTTGTATTCTGTATGTATGGAGGCTGCACAGTATGACTTCTCTTGTCCTGTTGTCCTGTATGCCAGGTGTAATTCTCAGTATCTGCTCTTATTCTGTATATATGCAGGCTGCACAGTATGGCTTCTCTTGTCCTGTATACCGGGTGTAATTCTCAGTATCTGCTCTTATTCTGTATGTATGAAGGCTGCACAGTATGACTTCTCTTGTCCTTTATGCCGGGTGTAGCTCTCAGTATCTGTTCTTATTCTGTATGTATGGAGGCTGCACAGTATGGCTTCTCTTGTCCTGTATCCTGAGTGCAATTCTCAGTATCTGCTGTTATTCTGTATGTATGGAGGCTGCACAGTATGACTTCTCTTGTCCTGTATGCCGGGTGTAATTCTCAGTATTTGCTCTTATCCTGTATGTATGGAGGCTGCACAGTATGGCTTCTCTTGTCCTGTATGCCGGGTGTAATTCTCAGTATCTGCTCTTATTCTGTATGTATGAAGGCTGCACAGTATGACTTCTCTTGTCCTGTATGCCGGGTGTAGCTCTCAGTATCTGTTCTTATTCTGTATGTATGGAGGCTGCACAGTATGACTTCTCTTGTCCTGTATCCTGAGTGCAATTCTCAGTATCTGCTGTTATTCTGTATGTATGGAGGCTGCACAGTATGGCTTCTCTTGTCCTCTATGCTGGGTGTAATTCTCGGTATCTGCTCTTATTCTGTATGTATGGAGGCTGCACAGTATGGCTTCTCTTGTCCTCTATGCTGGGTGTAATTCTCTGTATCTGCCCTTATTCTGTATATATGGAGGCTGCACAGTATGACTTCTCTTGTTCTGTATGCCGGGTGTAATTCTCAGTATCTGCTCGTATTCTGTATGTATGGAGGCTGCACAGTATGACTTCTCTTGTCCTGTATGCCGGGTGTAATTCTCAGTATCTGCTCTTATTCTGTATATATGCAGGCTGCACAGTATGGCTTCTCTTGTCCTGTATGCCGGGTGTAATTCTCAGTATTTGCTCGTATTCTGTATGTATGGAGGCTGCACAGTATGACTTCTCTTGTCCTGTATGCCGGGTGTAATTCTCAGTATTTGCTCTTATCCTGTATGTATGGAGGCTGCACAGTATGGCTTCTCTTGTCCTGTATGCCGGGTGTAATTCTCAGTATCTGCTCTTATTCTGTATGTATGAAGGCTGCATAGTATGACTTCTCTTGTCCTGTATGCCGGGTGTAATTCTCAGTATCTGCTCGTATTCTGTATATATGGAGGCTGCACAGTATGACTTCTCTTGTCCTGTTGTCCTGTATGCCAGGTGTAATTCTCAGTATCTGCTCTTATTCTGTATGTATGGAGGCTGCACAGTATGGCTTCTCTTGTCCTGTATGCCGGGTGTAATTCTCAGTATCTGCTCTTATCCTCTATGTATGTATGGAGGCTGCACAGTATGACTTCTCTGGTCCTGTATGCCAGGTGTAATTCTCAGTATCTGCTCTTATTCTGTATGTATGGAGGCTGCACAGTATGACTTCTCTTGACCTGTATGCTGGGTGTAATTCTCAGTATCTGCTCTTATGCTGTATGTATGGAGGCTGCACAGTAACACTTCTCTGGTCCTGTATGCCAGGTGTAATTCTCAGTATCTGCTGTTATTCTGTATGTATGGAGACTGCACAGTATGACTTGTCTGGTCCTATATGCCGGGTGTAATTCTTAGTATCTGCTCTTATTCTGTATGTATGGAGGCTGCACAGTATGACTTCTCTTGTCCTGTATGCCGGGTGTGATTCTCAGTATCTGCTCTCGTCCTGTATGTATGGAGGCTGCACAGTATGGCTTCTCTTGTCCTGTATGCTGGGTGTAATTCTCAGTATCTGCTCTTATTCTGTATGTATGGAGGCTGCACAGTGTGACTTCTCTTGCCCTGTATGCTGGGTGTAATTCTCAGTATCTGCTCTTATTCTGTATGTATGGGGGCTGCACAGTATGGCTTCTCTTGTCCTGTATGCTGGCTGTAATTCTCAGTATCTGCTCTTATTCTGTATGTATGGAGGCTGCACAGTATGACTTCTCTTGTCCTGAGTCCTGGCTTGTCTGTTCGTTATTGAATTCACACGATCGTGCTGTGACTGTTGCACCCGGTGATTGGGGTGTTTGTTCCGTAGCACATTTTTCTGTCTTCTGTATCTGAGGCTTTGTGAGTTGAAGCTCGTGTTTGCCGCAGCTGATGAAGGGTTTAATGTGAGTGAAAGCGCAGTTAAGCTCTTTTACTGCTAGTTTAGAGTATGCCTAGTTAGCTATATAGCTATGTAGCGTTATACAGTGCTGTCCTATTACAGTGTTTTATAGGGTACACAGAATCATTCACATCTGTCTCACATTTCAGGAGACGACATCTTATCCCAGTAATATGAGGCGTATGGAAAGAAGCCATACTGTTACAGTAATAGAGAACAGTATGTGACGGGAGGATGACAAAGAGGCATCCAGACCATCCAGGAACATTAGAGGTTATATGACAAGGCAGGCTAGGCGGGAATGGGACTTAGGCGATGGCTGTGAGAGATCGCAGAGTAAAGTCGGGATGGGGAATATATCGCTGATTTCAAGAAGCATGCCTCCACACCACCTCCAATCCACATTTATGGCACTAAAGTGGCAAGAGTACTCTTATGTCCACCTTCTGGGCTCCACCGTCTCCAGTGACCTGAGCTGTATGTCCACCTTCTGGGCTCCACCGTCTCCAGTGACCTGAGCTGGAAGGCTAACACCGGCCCCACCCTGGTGATAGCCCAGAAAAGACTCTTCCTCCACCAGCTAAAGACATTTGGTATGGCCCAAGAGGTTCTGACAAGATTCTACTCTGCCACCACAGAATATGTCCTCTGCTCTTCTATCCTAGTCTGGTACGCCGGCTCCTCCGCCAGCGATAGATACAAACTTCAGAATGTCATCAGATCAGCAGATAGAATCATCAGGAAACTTCTCCCCCTACTCGACGACAAGTCTAGACTGCGCTCTAGAGCACTGAGGACCGCAAACGATTCCTCTCACCCTGGCCACCGCTACTTTAGTCAGCTTGCTTCAGGTTTAGTCAGCTTGCTTAGGTTCCAGGTCCTATCCACCTGCACTGCAAGACACAGAAACTCTTCCCTTCAGCTGTCAACCTCTTGAACTCCATCCACACACTCCCCCCAGTCAATTCTGGCCATGACCCACTACTGCTTGGCGAAATAAATGATTATGATATCTGTAAACTGTATGTTTAACCCCTCCGTGTTTTTGTCTTGGGCAGGCTGTTGATCTACGGAGAGTACTGCAGCCATATTGAATATTCCCAGCAGACTCTGGACCAGCTGATTGCGTCCCGGGAGGACGTGAAGATGAAGATTGAGGTAGATCTTCTGCTTCTTTTTAATTTTTTTACTATTGTAAGGTCTTCTGCATCTAATGTGCCCTTTTCAAGTAGACCTTTGAATTGTTGATGACAAAACCCATATGAAAAGATCGGTCCATTTTCAGACCCAATTCACCATCAGGGATGACCTAGAAATAATGCTCTGTGATTTCTAGCCAGTACCAGCGTTGAACCTGAATCAACTACAATGAAGACACACAGACAGGCTTTGCAGTTGATATTCAGATTGATGTGTATTAAGGCAGGGTTTATTTTTATACACAAATTTCATAGGTTGCGCAAACTCAATAGATAAAGAACCTTTAACCCAGTTACATGTTTGTCAAAAAGTACAGGAAAGTCCCCGCATAAACATGTGGCATATCTTGCAGGTGTCATGACAGTTAGGGTGGTGCACTCAAAGTTATTCTCAGTTTCACCCGGCCGATGCGGTTAAAAATTTGGCAGACAGGATACAAGATGGCTGACAGTGTATATACTTATGCTTAAATTCCTTACACCATACACGCATGAGATTGAAATCGTTCAAATTGAATGACAGATCGATCAATTATCATTAAAGAAAATGGAGGCAAACGACTGAAAAAGACAATAAAGTGCAGGGCCGTGGAGTCGGTACAAAAATCATCGGACTTCTCAGTTTATGAAACCACCGACTCCGACTCCAGGTACCCAAAATTGCTTCGACTCGTCGACTCCACAGCCCTGGATAAGTGACGGTTCTCGGTCACTTTGGCCAATGTAGCCGGCAGATCATTTCATCTGACAATCATTCGTAGACAATAGTCTGTATAGAAATCAGTAGATCATGACCACGACGTCCGCTAAATGCAGCTGCGTAACAAGAAGAAGTGTTGAGATCCTGTTATTTAGAAGTAGCATATACCAGCATCCTAGTAGGAAAGTGTTTGGGCATATTTGTACATCGTGATGATGGAAAATCATCACAGGAACTTCATAAGTTGGTAGCGAGGTGTCTGTAAGGAGTATCTGAAGTTGGTAGAGTGATGTCGGTAACGTGTATGGCTGTTTATCAATGTATTTGTGTCCAACTTCCCAGATGTTTGCAAGTTAAAGTGGACCTGAACTCAGATCTCCTCTCTGCTCTAAAAGATACACAACAGCATAATAACCTTTAACCCTCCTGGCGGTTTGCTAAAAAATCGCCAGGGGGCAGCAAATCTTTTTTTTTTTAATTTTTTTTTTTTTTTTCATGTAGCGAGACAAAGTCTCGCTACATGATAGCCGCTGCTCAGCGGCATCCCCCCAGCCCCTCCGATCGCCGCCGGCGATCGGCGATCAGGAGATCCCGTTCAAAGAACGGGATCTCCTGGAGGGCTTCCCCCGTCGCCATGGCGACGGGGCGGGATGACGTCACCGACGTCAACGACGTCGTGACGTCATAGGGGATTCCGATCCACCCCATAGAGCTGCCTGGCACTGATTGGCCAGGCAGCGCACGGGGTCTGGGGGGGGGGCGGCTGCGGCGCGACGGATAGCGGCGGATCGGCGGGTAGCGGCGGCGATCGGGCACTGCACGCAGCTAGCAAAGTGCTAGCTGCGTGCAGGAAAAAAAAAAATATGCAAATCGGCCCAGCGGGGCCTGAGCGGTGCCTTCCGGCGGCATAGCCCGAGCTCAGCTCGGGCTTACCGCCAGGAAGGTTAAACAAAAAACATGTACTTGTTACAGCCAATACAAATCGTAAAATAAATCTGCACAGTTTCTACTTCCTGATTCATGGGAGCAGACATATTGTTTACAGCCTGTGCTTTCACATGGGCTTATCTGTTATAGGTAGTCATGTGACACAGGGGAGGGTCAAATTACAATTTCAGATTAGACACAGATGAGGAGGATTAGACCATCACTAAGGACACGTCGTTCTTGACTGTGTCTTCCATTATTGATTGTTCTTTTTGAACAATTTACATCTGATGTGTACAGGGCTTAACCCTCATCAGCCTTTAAACCCACCTTCTCATCACCTAACCCTCTGGCAGCTGTAAAACTGAAATCTGATAATGGCTATATAGTTAACCTCTCTTTTCCTCTCTGTGCAGGAATGTTCCCTGAAGGTCCAGGATGGGAAATTTAAGCTGCAGGACCTGATGGTGATCCCTATGCAACGAGTACTAAAGTATCACCTGCTGCTGAAAGTGAGTCCTCCTCCGTCGCTAGAGCTTGATAACAGTGAGGATCCCACCACAATGTCCCTTCCTGTGCCTCTACTCTGCCCTCATCGTGTTTTTGTTGTTAGTATTGTCCTTTGTGGGAGTAAAGTAACACAGAGGAACAAATTGGTACTCGTAATGGCCAATCAGACTCCAACTGATGTCTGACTCATGCTGTAAGGTTGCAGGGAGCATCTAATGTCTGACTCATGCTATAAGGTTGCAAGGAGAATCTGATTGGTTGTTACAGGCGGCACAGAGGGTTTCTGTTCATAGGCGTTTTCATATGCTCTTGTACTCGTAATGGCCAATCAGACTCCAACTGATGTCTGACTCATGCTGTAAGGTTGCAGGGAGCATGTGATGTCTGACTCATGCTGTAAGGTTGCAGCGAGCATTTGATGTTTGACTCATGCTGTAAGGTTGCAGGGAGCATCTAAATGTCTGACTCATGCTGTAAGGTTGCAAGGAGAATCTGATTGATTGTTACAGGCGGCACAGGGTTTCTTTTCATAGGCGGTTTCATATGCTCTTGTACTCATAATGGCCAATCAGACTCCAACTGATGTCTGACTCATGCTGTAAGGTTGCAAGGAGAATCTGATTGGTTGTTACAGGTGGCACAGAGGGTTTCTGTTCATAGGCGTTTTGATATGCTCTTGTTAGTCCGGTATGAGAATGATAAGTCACTGTACAGAGATGTTCTACAAGCAGGGGCAGCTGGGATTTGTAGTTCTGTAGGACATAATAATTTCCGGTGTTGGAGGGACAACGTCCGGCGATCACTTGGCTGAGTTTCATTCTATCATAACGCAGGAGCTGCTGGATCACACGACGGACTCTCCGGAGAAGCAAACGCTGAGCGAAGCCCTGGAAGCCATGAAGGTAAGCGCTCTATTCTCCGGTGTATATCCAAGCCCCTCTGATGACCAGGGGCCGGTTCAAGCCACAATGGGCCCCCGGGGTAAAAGGAACTTGCAGGACACCATGACCCCCGCGGCAGCAAATTAGCAGGAATCTGGCCTCACTCTGCCTCCCTTCTTCTGCTGAAGTAACTCAGCTGTTGCCATGGCGATGTCTGTTCAGCTGAGGGAGGGAGCGGAGTGAAGACACAGGCAGAGAGCGTCTCCTGGCCGGCAATGATTACATTTGCCGATGAGCCAGAGATAAGAAAGCCTGAACTGCTCTCTGCAGTGAAAATAAATGTTTTTACACATCGGGATTACTTAGGAATGCTTTTGAATGTCCTTTTATGTACCTAACAGTAGTTACTGAAATGTTAGTTTTGGGAGTAAAATCCCACTTTAAGAGAATTGAAGTGCAGCTTTAAAGAGATACTGAAGCAAAAAATAAAAATTATATAATGATTTGTATGTGTAGTACAGCTAAGAAATAAAATATTAGGAGCAGAGACATACAGGGTTTGGACAAAATAATGGAAACACCTAACATTTTGGCATCATAATCTTTGAACATGTTTTAAGCAATCAAAACTTGACATATGTAAAAAAAAATGTTGATTATTTTTGTTATTTAATTAAAATAATTGTTTTTTACAGATATTTAAACAAAAGTTGGTTATAATTTATAAAGATCTCTAAGCCTTTTAAAGAGGCCAAATTGTTGGTGCTCGTATGGCAGGAGCTACTATAACAGAAACTGCCTGAATGCTTGGCATTTCAGGAGGTACTGTCTCAAAAGTAATCACTGACTTTGAAAGAGAAGGAAAAACGTCCTCAGCAAAGCACAGTTGTGGCCGAAAGTCGAAGTTGTCTGAGAGAGACCGTCGGACTCTAAATCGAATTGTTAAAAAAGCTCGCAAGACCACGGCTCCTAAAATCACTGCAGAGCTGAATGAACACCTACCGAACCCAGTTTCCACAAAAACTGTTCGTCAGGAGCTGCACAAATCTGGATTCCACAGAAGGACTGCAATTAGAAACCCTCTGCTCTCAAAGACAAATGTTTCAAAGCGTTTAGAGTGGTGTGGAAACCAGAATTGGTCCCTCGAGCAGTGGAAAAATGTGATTTTCTCAGACGAATCATCGTTTACCTTATTTCCGACCTCCGGCCGAGTGTACGTTTGGAGACAGCCGAAATAAGCATTTCATCCAGACTGCCTTCTCCCAACCGTAAAACATGGCGGGGGTTCTGTGATGATCTGGGGTGCTATTTCTTGGAAATCCGTCGGGCCAATGATTTCCCTTCATGGAAGAATTAACAGCCAAGACTATTTAGGAATTTTGGGCAACCAAGTTCATCCTATGGTTCAAGAACTGTTTCCGGAGGGGAATGCCATCTTTCAAGATGATAATGCCCCAATCCATACAGCTACAATTGTTAAAGAATGGCACGAGGAACATTCTAATGAAGTTGAGCATCTCATCTGGCCACCACAATCCCCAGATCTCAACATTATTCAGCACTTATGGCCGTTATTAGAGATTCAAGTAAGAAGTCGATTTCTGCCACCATCGTCTCTAAAAGAACTGAAGAATGGGCTAAAATTCCTTTAGAAACAATTCACAATTTGTATGAATCAATACCTCGGAGAATTGAGGCTGTAATTGCCGCAAAAGGTGGACCTACACCATATTAAAATATATTGGGCTTGATTCACAAAGCGGTGCTAACCTCCTTGGCAGTAACCCCGAACGTAGTTCGGGGTAAGCCGCGCAGGAGGTTTTCTCCGGCCCTGCTGGGCCGATTTGTTTAATTTTTTTTTGCTGCACGCAGCTAGCACTTTGCTAGCTGTGTCAGCACACCGATCGCCGCCGCCCCGCGCTCGATCGCCGCTATCCGTCGCGCCGCGCGGCCCCCCCAGACCCCGTGCGCTGCCTGGCCAATCAGTGCCAGGCAGCGCTGAGGGGTGGTTCGGGACTCCCAATGACGTCCCGACGTCAGTGACGTCATCCCGCCCCGTCGCCATGGCGACGGGGGAAGCCCTTCAGGAAATCCCGTTCTTCGAACGGGATTTCCTGATCGGAGATCGCCGAAGGCGATCGAAGCGGGCGGGGGGATGCCGCTGAGCAGCGGCTATCATGTAGCGAGCCCTGGGCTCGCTACATGATATAAGAAAAAAAAAATAAAAAAAAACCTGCTGCGCTCCGTCCTGGCGGAATTTTTTATACCGCCAGGGGGGGCTAACAGTTAGCACGCTGGTGAAAAGCCCTTTATCACACCTAAACTCGGTTTAGGCGTGATAAGTTTAGGTGTGATAAGTTTAGGCGTGATAACTATAGCACCAACTGGGTTAGCACCGCAGTGCACAGCTGATCCAAAGTTTTGCGCTAGCAAAGTCTGGTGCACTTCGCATAGAGTTTAATGGCGCTGCTTTGAGTGCGGGACTTTGCGCGCGATGTAAACTTATCACGCCTAAACTTATCACGCCTAAACTTATCACGCCTAAACTTATCACGCCTAAACTTATCATGCCTAAACTTATCATGCCTAAACTGGCTTTTCACCAGCGTGGTGCAATGGTTATCACGCCTAAAGTCTCTAACTGGGTTAGCACCACTTTGTGAATCAAGCCAATTTTTTTTTCCAAGGTGTTTCCATTATTTTGTCCAACCCCTGTAAGTCTAATATTGTTTCCAGTACAGGAAGAGTTAAGACACTCCAGTTGTTACCTATGCAAAAAAGCCATTGAGCTCCACGGCATTCAAATTCGCAGAGAGCTCTGTCTTCTGACGCGTGTGATCTCAACTGTCAGTCACTGTATTTTCTTTTTCTCCCCAGAGGAAAGGTCAATAGTTCATAAGACTGCTCTGTGAAAACATTTAGAATGCTGAGTAGTGTGTAAACTGCAAATATTAAAGAATGATGCAATGTTATAAAAAAAAAAAAAAAAATAACCCCTATATAATTGAAAATAAAAATATGAGAATATTTTTTTGCAACCAATGTTCTAGTAATTATCTGTACCACACAACCAATTCATTATATCATCATTTTTTTTTCGCTTCAGTGTCTCTTTAACTAAAACAAAGTGGAATCTTCGATTTATTTGTCCAATTATAAAAGCCGGAGTGTTCTGGGGGTGGGACGTCTGTCGGCTGGAGTCTGGACTGAACCTCGGGAGCTCAGCGATCGCCATCCTGTTCAGCGGGGGCGAATCTGTTGCGCGGTGACCTCTTCCATGAGATCCCGCTGTGATATCCTCCCCCCCGATAGGTCTCAATCTCCACCCACCAAATCCCCCACCCCGCCGTGATATCCGCTCCCTGTGCGGTGACCTCGTCCATGAGATCCTGCTGTGATATACGCCCCCACATCCATCTCAATCTCCACCCACCAAACCCTCACCCCGCCGTGATATCCTCTCCCTGCACAGTGACCTCTTCCATGAGATCCCGCTGTGATATCCGCCCCCCCATCCGTCTCAATCTCCACCCACCAAACCCCCACCCTGCCGTGATATCCACTCCCTGTGCAGTGACCTCTTCCATGAGATCCCGCTGTGATATCCGCCCCCCCTCCACCCCGATAGGTCTCAATCTCCACCCACCAAATCCCCCACCCCACCGTGATATCCGCTCCCTGTGCGGTGACCTCGTCCATGAGATCCTGCTGTGATATCCACCCCCCCATCCGTCTCAATCTCCACCCACCAAACCCCCACCCCGCCGTGATATCCACTCCCTGTGCAGTGACCTCTTCCATGAGATCCCGCTGTGATATCCGCCCCCCCCATCCGTCTCAATCTCCACCCACCAAACCCCCACCCCGCCGTGATATCCACTCCCTGTGCAGTGACCTCTTCCATGAGATCCCGCTTTGATATCCGCCCCCACATCCATCTCAATCTCCACCCACTAAACCCCCACCCCGCCGTGATATCCACTCCCTGTGCAGTGACCTCTTCCATGAGATCCCGCTGTGATATCTGCCCCCCCCCATCCGTCTCAATCTCCACCCACCAAACCCCCAACTGATATCCGCTCCCTGTGCGGTGACCTCTTCCATGAGATCACGCTGTGATATCCTCTCCTCCGCGGGCCGCCCCGCTGCTCTGCCCGTGCTGTTTGCTTTGCAGGTGTGTGTATTTGTCTTGCCTCACTTTTTCTGACTTTTATTCTTTTGTATCGCAGGATTTAGCCATGTACATTAATGAAGTAAAACGGGACAAAGAGACGCTAAAGAAGATCAGCGAGTTCCAGAACTCTATAGAAAACTTGGTGAGTATCTGCCGTGTTTGGGGACGTACAGACGCAGCGTACGATGTGTGCCGGGGGCGGGAGGAGCATCACCAACCTGGCACACACCTAAAGGGATTTACTTGCACAAACGCACTGACACATATTTTCCCATCTAGATACTGTTAAATGAGCGCCATTGTTTTCGATAGGACCAGCAGCGAGAAATCACTTGGGGGCGTTCAGCATTATTTTTGCTGTGTGATTAAAAGAAGTGCCAAAGTTGAGGACGAGACCCAGCACCATCTTGAAGTCAATTTGTGGTTTTATTTCAAACTTACACAGTGGCAATCACAGGGCTTGATTCATTAAATTGCAATAATATTATTGCACATACACAACGCGTGGTAATATTACAAAGTGGGCACTAATATTCTTCGTTGCATGCGCCCGTCACTACCACGAGATGCGCTCATACCATGACTGGTATTCCATTAGTACCATGACTGTGGTATTCCATTATGACCACGGTATTCCATTAGTACCATGACTGTAGTATTCCATTATGACCATGGTATTCCATTAGTACCATGACTGTGGTATTCCATTATGACCACGGTATTCCATTAGTACCATGACCGTGGTATTCCATTATGACCACGGTATTCCATTAGTACCATGACCGTGGTATTCCATTATGACCATGGTATTCCATTAGTACCATGACCGTGGTATTCCATTATGACCATGGTATTCCATTAGTACCATGACTGTGGTATTCCATTATGACCATGGTATTCCATTAGTACCATGACTGTGGTATTCCATTATGACCACGGTATTCCATTAGTACCATGACCGTGGTATTCCATTATGACCACGGTATTCCATTAGTACCATGACCGTGGTATTCCATTATGACCATGGTATTCCATTAGTACCATGACCGTGGTATTCCATTATGACCATGGTATTCCATTAGTACCATGACTGTGGTATTCCATTATGACCATGGTATTCCATTAGTACCATGACCGTGGTATTCCATTATGACCATGGTATTCCATTAGTACCATGACTGTGGTATTCCATTATGACCACGGTATTCCATTAGTACCATGACCGTGGTATTCCATTATGACCATGGTATTCCATTAGTACCATGACTGTGGTATTCCATTATGACCATGGTATTCCATTAGTACCATGACCGTGGTATTCCATTATGACCATGGTATTCCATTAGTACCATGACTGTGGTATTCCATTATGACCACGGTATTCCATTAGTACCATGACCGTGGTATTCCATTATGACCATGGTATTCCATTAGTACCATGACCGTGGTATTCCATTATGACTGTGGTATTCCATTATGACCGTGGTATTCCATTAGTACCATGACCGTGGTATTCCATTATGACCATGGTATTCCATTAGTACCATGACTGTGGTATTCCATTATGACCATGGTATTCCATTAGTACCATGACTGTGGTATTCCATTATGACCATGGTATTCCATTAGTACCATGACTGTGGTATTCCATTATGACCACGGTATTCCATTAGTACCATGACCGTGGTATTCCATTATGACCATGGTATTCCATTAGTACCATGACTGTGGTATTCCATTATGACCATGGTATTCCATTAGTACCATGACTGTGGTATTCCATTATGACCATGGTATTCCATTAGTACCATGACTGTGGTATTCCATTATGACCACGGTATTCCATTAGTACCATGACCGTGGTATTCCATTATGACCATGGTATTCCATTAGTACCATGACCGTGGTATTCCATTATGACCATGGTATTCCATTAGTACCATGACTGTGGTATTCCATTATGACCATGGTATTCCATTAGTACCATGACTGTGGTATTCCATTATGACCACGGTATTCCATTAGTACCATGACCGTGGTATTCCATTATGACCATGGTATTCCATTAGTACCATGACTGTGGTATTCCATTATGACCATGGTATTCCATTAGTACCATGACTGTGGTATTCCATTATGACCACGGTATTCCATTAGTACCATGACTGTGGTATTCCATTATGACCATGGTATTCCATTAGTACCATGACTGTGGTATTCCATTATGACCATGGTATTCCATTAGTACCATGACCGTGGTATTCCATTATGACCATGGTATTCCATTAGTACCATGACTGTGGTATTCCATTATGACCATGGTATTCCATTAGTACCATGACTGTGGTATTCCATTATGACCATGGTATTCCATTAGTACCATGACCGTGGTATTCCATTATGACCATGGTATTCCATTAGTACCATGACCGTGGTATTCCATTATGACCATGGTATTCCATTAGTACCATGACCGTGGTATTCCATTATGACCGTGGTATTCCATTAGTACCATGACTGTGGTATTCCATTATGACCATGGTATTCCATTAGTACCATGACTGTGGTATTCCATTATGACCACGGTATTCCATTAGTACCATGACTGTGGTATTCCATTATGACCATGGTATTCCATTAGTACCATGACTGTGGTATTCCATTATGACCATGGTATTCCATTAGTATCATGACTGTGGTATTCCATTATGACCATGGTATTCCATTAGTATCATGACTGTGGTATTCCATTATGACCATGGTATTCCATTAGTACCATGACTGTGGTATTCCATTATGACCACGGTATTCCATTAGTACCATGACTGTGGTATTCCATTATGACCGTGGTATTCCATTAGCGCAGCCGCTTTTAGTGGAGTACCGTAACTATTGTGCTACAAGCGTATATCGCGGTAGTTACGTTCACTCCTGACGGGGAATATTACCGCAATTTGATGAATTTAGTCCTTAGATCAGACTTTCTCAACCAGGGCTCCCTGGCACCCCAGGGTTCCTTGAGTACTCTGCAGGGGTTTCTTGGCATGTTCCCCCATCGTGGGGGAAGTATAATAGAGGAGCAGATTATAGGGCATACTATAAAGAGAAGCACTAAATTGGGGGTCAGAATAGTAACGAGCACATTAATAAAATGCACTGGAATAAGGATAATAAGGGGAACTGTAATAGGAGGTAGTGAAATAAACAGCTACTTTTAAAGTCCAGGGGCCATGTGCCACCACTCTTTTACCTGCGTTTTCTCCTAGGAGATAATTGTTCATCTTTGATAAATAATAACTTTTTATTACTTTGCAATGGAAAAAGTACCAAAAAGTAGGTAAAAAGGTACTATCAGAATTATTTTGAGTATTTGCTTGCTAGTGGTTTATAAGGCATTTCATTCACAAGTTTAAAAATATCTCCTAGGAGAAAACTCAGGTGAAAAAGTGAATTGCATATGGGCCCCTGTCTCCTGTAAAATACATGCAGGGGTTCCTCGAGATCCAAAATTATTTGCAGGGTTCCTCTAGGTTTAAAAGGTTGAGAAAGACTGCCTTAGACAGTCAAAACAGCTTAGCTACTCTGTACATTTGAAATTAAAACCGATAATTGACTTCAAGGCGGTGCTGGGTCCCTTCTGATGCAAGTAATGTGATTGATTGATTGATGCAGTTGCCCCTTGTCTGTATGAAAAAGGCTAAACGTTGATTGCTGCTGCCCCGTCCTATATTGTGTCGTGTACAGATGCCTGACAAAAGATATGTATCTATCCAATGGCGCCCCCTTCAGCTTGCTGCGCAAACACTTTGTAGCAACATACTCTGGGCTGCTTCAGCGTCCAGCATAAGTCTGTATGCACCTGTATGCAATTATAATTCCTTTTTATTACTGTTATTAAATTATAAATTCTGTGTTTTATCACCTCACCTGGAGAAAGCACCTCACCGTGCCGGCATTTATATTTGTAAAAAAATGTATTATTCTTGGCAGCAAGTAAAACTGGAAGAGTTTGGAAGACCAAAGATAGACGGAGAATTAAAGGTCCGATCGATGGTCAACCAGGCCAAGCAAGACAGGTGAGATGGACATAATGGTGGTGATTGATGAGGAGGACATACTGGTGGGGATTGGTGAGGTGGACCTAATGGTGGGGATTGGTGAGGTGGACCTAATGGTGGGGATTGGTGAGGTGGATATAATGGTGGTGATTGGTGAGGTGGACCTAATGGTGGTGATTGGTGAGGTGGACCTAATGGTGGGGATTGGTGAGGTGGACATAATGGTGGGGATTAGTAAGGTGGACATAATGGTGGTGATTGGTGAGGTGGACATAATGGTGGCGATTGGTGAGGTGGGCATAATGGTGGCGATTGGTGAGGTGGACATAATGGTGGGGATTGGTGAGGTGGACCTAATGGTGGGGATTGGTGAGGTGGATATAATGGTGGTGATTGGTGAGGTGGACATAATGGTGGGGATTGGTGAGGTTGACATAATGGTGGGGATTAGTGAGGTGGACATAATGGTGGCGATTGGTGAGGTGGACATAATGGTGGGGATTGGTGAGGTGGATATAATGGTGGTGATTGGTGAGGAGGACATAATGGTGGGGATTGGTGAGGTGGACATAATAGTGGTGGTTGGTGAGGTGGACATAATGCTGGTGATTGGTGAGGTGGACATAATGGTGGTGATTGGTGAGGTGGACATAATGGTGGTGATTGATGAGGTGGACATAATGGTGGTGATTGGTGAGGAGGACATAATGGTGGGGATTTGTGAGGTGGATATAATGGTGGGGATTGGTGAAGAGGACATAATGGTGGTGATTGGTGAAGAGGACATAATGGTGGTGATTGGTGACGTGCACATAATGGTGGTGATTGGTGACGTGGACATAATGGTGGTGATTGGTGACGTGGACATAATGGTGGTAATTGGTGATGTGGACATACTGGTGGTGATTGGTGAGGTTGCGATTGGTGAGGTGGATCTAATGGTGGGGATTGGTGAGGTGGACCTAAGGGTGGGGATTGGTGAGGTGGACCTAATGGTGGTGATTGGTGAGGTGGACCTAATGGTGGGGATTGGTGAGGTGGACCTAATGGTGGGGATTGGTGAGGTGGACCTAATGGCGGGGATTGGTGAGGTGGACCTAATGGCGGGGATTGGTGAGGTGGACCTAATGGTGGGGATTGGTGAGGTGGACATAATGGTGGTGATTGGTGACGGGACATACTGGTGGTGATTGTAAGGTGGACCTAATGGTGATGATTGTAAGGTGGACCTTATGGTGGTGATTGGTGAGGTGGGCATGATGGTGACAATTGGTGGGGTGGATCTAATGGTGGGGGTTGGTCAGGTGGACCTAATGGTGGGGATTGGCGAGGTGGACATAATGGTGATGATTGGTGAGGTGGACATAATGGTGGTGATTTGTGAGGTGGACATAATGGTGGTGATTTGTGAGGTGGACATAATGGTGGTGGTTGGTGAGGTGGACATAATGGTGGTGATTCGTGAGGTGGACATAATGGTGGTGATTTGTGAGGTGGACATAATGGTGGAGATTGGTGACGTGCACATAATGGTGGTGATTGGTGATGTGGACATACTGGTGGTGATTGGTGAGGTTGCGATTGGTGAGGTGGATCTAATGGTGGGGATTGGTGAGGTGGACCTAAGGGTGGGGATTGGTGAGGTGGACCTAATGGTGGTGATTGGTGAGGTGGACCTAATGGTGGGGATTGGTGAGGTGGACCTAATGGTGGAGATTGGTGAGGTGGACCTAATGGCGGGGATTGGTGAGGTGGACCTAATGGCGGGGATTGGTGAGGTGGACCTAATGGTGGGGATTGGTGAGGTGGACATAATGGTGGTGATTGGTGACGGGACATACTGGTGGTGATTGTAAGGTGGACCTAATGGTGATGATTGTAAGGTGGACCTTATGGTGGTGATTGGTGAGGTGGGCATGATGGTGACAATTGGTGGGGTGGATCTAATGGTGGGGATTGGTCAGGTGGACCTAATGGTGGGGATTGGTGAGGTGGACATACTGGTGGGGATTGGTGAGGTGGACATACTGGTGGTGATTGGCGAATAGAGATGTTGTGAACCTCCGATTTTCGGTTCGCGAACCGCAATAGACTTCAATGGGGAGGCGAACTTTGAAAAATATAAAAAATTATGCTGGCCACAAAAGTGATGGAAAAGATGTTTCAAGGGGTCTAACACCTGGAGGGGGGGCATGGCGGAGTGGGATACATGCCAAAAGTCCCGGTGAAAAATCTGGATGTGACGCAAAGCAGCGTTTTAAGGGCAGAAATCACATTGAATGCTAAATTGCAGGCCTAACGTGCTTTCAAACATCTTGCATGTGTATACATCAATCAGAGAGTGTAATTAGAGTACTGCTTCACACTGACACACCAAACTCACTGTGTAACGCACCGCAAACAGCTGTTTGCGTAGTGACGGCCATGCTGGACTACTGCGCAACATGGCGTGATTGCTCTTCCTCACTCAGTGATGTCAGGTAATGTGTGACTTCCTTCTCAACTTTCCATGGCATTGTTAAAAAGCTTACATTTGTTTTTAATTTACATTTTCTACTTGCTGTGTACTTGTTCAGTACCGCTACAATGAGAATCCTGTGGAGGCGGGCAAGTCTGCCATTGTGACCCCGGGTAATGGCCGGGGAATGAGAGGTTTGTATCCGGTGTGGAGCCTGAGCAACGGCTACCACTACACATCCAAGGAGGGCAGCGGGCAGGCATGCACGCCCGCCCGCCCGCCCCGAGGTAGTGACCAAAAATAACAATACAGGAGGCGGACTTTCGAGGCCCTGCTGTGTATTTGAAATGAATGTACTTTAAATCCTTTAACGAGAACCAGTTATGGCGGGCAAAGATGACACCACATTCCTTTCACGAGAATCATATGGAGGCGGGCAAGTCTGTCATTTGTGACCCCGGGTAATGGCCGGAAAAATGAGGGATGGAATCCGGTGTGGAGCCTGAGAAACGGCTACCACTACACATCCAAGGAGGGCAGCAGGTAGGCATGCACGCCCGCCCCGAGGTAGAGACCAAAAATAACAATACAGGAGGCGGACTTTCGAGGCCCTGCTGTGTATTTGAAATGAATTAACTTTAAATCCTTTAACGGGAATCCGTTATGGAGGGCAAGTCTGCCATTGTCACCGCGGGGAATGAAGGTTGGATTGCGGCCCGAAGTGGGAGCCTGCTGAGACCCATGCTGTAGCTGCCCTGACCGTGCTTTGCAGACCAGGCATCTGTGGTCAGATGGACCCTTGAGCCAGCGGAAGACAAACCAAGTCGAAAGCATTTGCCAAGAATGTTTTACGGAGGGCAAGTTTTTTTGCCCTTTTTTTAAATTTTTTGAAAATGATAGATGGTTGTATTTTTAAATTGTTTGAAAGTTTAGATGGTTGTATTTTTAAATTGTTTGAAAGTTTAGATGGTTGTATTTTTAAATTGTTTGAAAGTTTAGATGGTTGTATTTTTAATTTGTTTAAAAGTGTATCCATTCTTCCTCCCCCCAGCCACGAACAATACCATGGGAACGTGGAGCAGCAGAAGCCCCCTGTGACGGCTGCCACGGTTGTTCTCCGCTGCTTGTCTTTTGAGGGGTGCTTCTTTTCCTCAGGTGTTCTTGCCATAGCTGTTTGTGCCTTCTCTCCAGGTGCCTTCGTAAAGCACTTGTCCCTACGTGACAGTTGGCCTTTCCACGGCTCAATTTTTGCTGGCAGAGACAACAGATGGCTTTGCTCCGATCTGAGACACACACGTGAAAAAATTTCCAAACCGCTGAGCCCCCCTGGGCTGATGGCGCTACGGTGGCATCAGCAGCTGATGTTGAAGGGCATGTTGGCTGTCTGGCCATAGCTGGCGATACATGGCGCCGGACACTGCCCCCAGCTGATTCTGAGGACGAGCTCCCTCTTGTATTGCGTTCCGGAGTTGGAGCCTGATCAACGTCTACCACCACACATCCAGGCAAGGAGGGAAGCAGGCAGGCATGCACGCCCGCCCCGAGGTAGTGACCAAAAATAACAATACAGGACTCAGGAGGACCTTTTGCGGCCCTAATTGAAATGAACTAACTTTAAATCCTTTAACGGGAATCCGTTATGGAGGGCAAGTCTGCCATTGTCACCGCGGGGAATGAAGGTTGGATTCCGGCCCGAAGTGGGAGCCTGCTGAGACCCATGCTGTAGCTGCTCTGACCGTGCTTTGCCGAACAGGCATCTGTGGTCCGATGGACCCTTGAGCCAGCGGAAGACAAACCAAGTCGAAAGCATTTGCCAAGAATGTTTTACGGAGGGCAAGTTTTTTTGCCCTTTTTTTTAAATTTTTTGAAAATGATAGATGGTTGTATTTTTAAATTGTTTGAAAGTTTAGATGGTTGTATTTTTAAATTGTTTGAAAGTTTAGATGGTTGTATTTTTAAATTGTTTGAAAGTGTATCCATTCAAGTGCAATGTAAGGCTTGGTGGTGTATTCTCCACAGTCAGCATGCAACGCATGAGCTGACGTGGAGGAGGTACACACACTAGCACCAGGAAACAGGCTATCCCTAGTATAGTGGAGGGGAGGACTGACTCCAATAGGAGATTGTGGCGCACAGAGCCGGTGCAGATCTGACAGCCACAAACAATGCTTTCGTTATAACGTCTCAGCGCAAAGTAGCGCTGAGCGCACAAACCAGAACTGAGGAGATCAGGACAGGTAGACAGAATGAACGCTTGCTAGCTAGCGGCTACTTAGCGACAGCAAGCGTCCAAAACCAGACAGACTGGAATGAGGCAGCCAATGCGATGCGGCGATGGCGTGCCTCACAAAGACAGGACAGGACAGTCAGAAAATAGCAGGATTAAGATAGATGAACGTAACACAGATAAATATACAATAGGTATGTTTTCCTAGCGTATTACAATTACAGCTATCAATGAAACTATTTGTAACTTCTGACTAACATATGTATATATCGGCAATGAACCGATATATGACATAAGCAGGAACGCTGACTAGGACTGGAGTAACACAGGGAACAGGACTCAGAAGGATTCGCTATCTCTTCACAGAGATGAACGCAATCCACAAACAGCAACAGAACAGGACTCAGAAGGATTCGTTATCTCTTCGCAGAGATGAACGCAATCCACAAACAGAACCAGGAGCAGGGTAACTACCTCAGCACGGGTGGTCACGGTACGCGCAACCTACCAAAACGTGCTGGAAAGCTGACTAACTGCACACAGGATATAAACAGTTCGTGTACGTATACATCAGCGACACTGATGTATTAACGTAACACAAATACAAGGAAAATAATAAACGTGCTGGTATGCATATATATTGGCAATGAACCAATATATGATGCAAAGACCAGCAAAGTATCTTTATAACAAGAAACACGATCGGGGGCTAAAGCGACAGCAAGACAGGCTTAAGCTGAAGCTATGAAAACCCAAGGAAACCCTGCAGGAAGCAGATCTTTATACTGAGGTCATCCAATGGGAGCAGACATGCAGATTCCCACACAGGTGAATGATAATCAGTCACAAGCTGACAGCAGGGAAAGACAGACAAAGCTATGCAGCTTGCATGGAAATAGATCAGAACTGCCTGAGCTGCAGCACTACTACTTCCAGTAATAGCTGCTGCAGCAGCGATCATTACAGTACCCCCGCCTTTAAAAGCGGATTCCAGACGCTTTTCAAAACTGAAATTCCCAACAAAACAGTCTGACTGATAATTCATGATGACCGGGACAGCCCGGCAAGACCGAATTCCAGAATCAGTCCCCACAAGACTGGACCCATCAGAACCAGAACCTACAGAACCATGCCCATCAGTACTACAAGCCCCAGTGTGACACCCATCAGAACCATGATTTCCAGAAGAAAGCCCTCCGAAATTCCCTGAGCGATACCCACCGCCTTCCAGGAACCGTTCAGAAACGCCAAAGCCTTTGCAATGCCCACCGGTACTGTCTTTACCAAGACAAAACCCACTGTTGAACCAGTCCAAGGCACCAGGACAAGTTTTCTCAGAGACCTCCCAGAACACCTTGAAGCTCCAAAGAGATCCCCATAGGTCAGAATGCCCCTTAGGCTCACATGGAGAACTATCAAGAACCCCTATGGAACCTAGGGCAATTCCCGAGTCAGGGCCACAAGGACAAACATCAATATCAGGGCTTTCAGGGACCAGAACCATCTCTGGGCATGCAGGCAGACTGGCAACATCAGAACGTGTTCCCACTAAGGAAGCATCAGAGCACGCTAACACCTTAGACACACTTGGGCATTCTGGCACACAAAGAACATCTGGGCACACCGGCACAAGAGAAACCTCTGGGCATGTCAAGGAACTGTGAGCCTCAGGGTCAGCCAAGACAGGACCAAAACCAGGACTGGCCAAAAAAAATCATCATGACTAAACTTCGCAACTACTGGACTTTTACACGAGAATGCTGGATCAGACTTAGATGTCGCTGATTCCAGCAAAGTCAGTAACAAATCAGATTCAGGGGCACTAACAAGACAGGACAAATCTTCTGATGTATGCACTGAACCAGATAGGGACTCCACAACTACCTCTGGACTGGACAGAGACTCATTTAATACACTGGATTGGAGCTCATGAGGCGCTGCAGAACAAGTCAGTATTGCAGCAGCCCCCACTGGACTAGGCAAAACTGAGGAATTCCCTGGACAGGAAGGGGACTCTGGAACCTCTGCCACAGCGGCCAGAGAACCAGAATCTTTCAGGATACAGGGCTGGGTTTCAGGAACACTCATCAGACCGGACTGAAATTCTGAGATTTCTATTATTTTGACCAGAGAATCAGAATTATCCATGTTACAGGGCAAGACTTCTGAAACATTCAGAGGACAGGGCTGGAGTTCCTCGGCTGTTACAACACTGGAGAGGGACTCAACATTGGTTAAATCAGACTGTGTACAGGGCAAGGTATCTAACACACTTGCTGACGAGGACAATATTTCAATGGCTTCTGCTTTGCTGGACAGAAATTCATCAAGTTTTATTAGAGCAGACTGTAATTCCAAAACAGCTGCTAGACAAGTGAATATTACTGCAACACCAACTGAGGTAAGCAGTGCCTCAGACCCTTCTGCTAGAGGGTTTGAAATATCCAAAGTACTGGGTGAAGCATAAGACTCTGCGACCACAGCTTCACTGGACAGGATCACTGAACAGTCCATATTGCAGGGCAAAACCATGGAAGCACCTGCTGGACAGCATAATGATTCTGTGACCTGAGTTTCATTGGAGAGATCTACTGCACAATTCATGGTACAGGGCAAATTTATTGGAACATTTTCTGAACAAGGTAATAATTCTGCGATTTCAGGTTCACAGAGCAGATGCTCTGAGCTATTCACGAAACTAGAGCGAGGTGTAGAAACAGGAAGATCAAGACACAATGTTTGCGCATCTGAATCACCATTCATTTGTAAAATTGGAAAATTCAGATGCTGGGGTTCTGAGTTTACTAGACAGGATTGCTGGGACTCGGAAACTGATGTAGTGCATCTATTGGCATCTGCTGGATCAGACAGGAGTTGAACTTTATTAACACAGGTAATTTCTGCAGAAGTGTTTGCAGAGACAGGCAAGATTTTTCTGGTGTCTGTTTCACTAAACAAAGAGTCATGAGTACTGGCTAGGCTGGACTCGGAAGTCAGCAGGACCTCTGGATTCTCTGCTGAGAAATTTGCGCAGGGCAAGGTTAAGAATGTATCAGTGGCTTCTGTTTTACTGGGAAGTAACACTGAGTTATCCATGGTACAGGGTGGAATTGCAGGAACTTCAATTTCACACAAAAAGAGCTCCGAATCACCTGCTGAATCAGCCAAAGGTGCTGAAGCAGGCGGGTCAGAACGCCAAATTTGCGAATTCGGAGTCACATAAAAATCATCCAAAATCAGTTCCCACACATCAATCAATGGAGCCACAAAGTCATACCCACACACACCAGTTTTTATTAGGTTATAGGCAGACTTAATGCATGCATTCAATACTAATTCACTTTTTGCACTGTAAAATTGACAAAATGAACTTGAATCATTCTTCCATTCATTGACCAGAGCTTCCATCTCTCCTTTCTCAAATGGAGGATTCCAAGCATACTTAACAGGCAGATCATGGTTTGCAGATATGATTGTAGCAGGGACATATATTGGGTTAATTAGCAGGTGATTGGCAGATTCCTTATTCCTAAGAATCTCCAATACCTGTAGCAAGTGTTTAACTGTAGTGTATGCAAACTTTCCTTGCTTCACAAATAAGTTGATTTGTTCAATACTCTGTAATATCTCCTCATAATCATACTCAGATAATTCTTTTAAACAAAAATCTTTATTTTCCCTAGCCAGAGAGGAAAGTTCATTAGTAGTTTCATAAGTCCATTTAACTCCCCTGAAAGACAATTGCATTTCATTATCTGTTAATGGCAGAATCTCATTATAGGTCTAAGGATAACGATTCTGCAGATTGGACACGTTTCTTAGAACGTTTGCGTTTTGCCTTTGACCTTGCGGGTTTTGGTGATTTATTCAAAGCTGCAGGAAAATTATCAGTAACACTTTCTGCTTGCTGCTCATTCTTGCAAGCAATTGAAGGAGCAGCTGATTGGCCTGCTGCCAGGAGTTCATTAAGAGGAAAAGGCAATGGATCTATGCGCAACCAGTTATGGATCACAAACGCTAGAAATTCCAGCGGTCTATCTTTCAAATCGGAATGATTGAGAACATCAAATGCCCACTGGAATAATTCCCCTTTAAACAAAATATAACTTAGTTGGAGTGCCCAGGTTGAAACGGGAGTCGCTTGGAGATCAGGATTGGTCAGGAACCTGGCACATTCAGAGAAAAACTCATTTTCTGTTTCAGAGCTAAGTTCTTCAAATTTCTTAAAGGAACAGGAACCATAATTAACAGTGTCATACTTTCTGGGAATCCCCCCCACAATGGGGATTGGTAATGGGGTTTTCATAATGTAAGGCTTGGTGGTGTATTCTCCACAGTCAGCATGCAACGCATGAGCTGACGTGGAGGAGGTACACACACTAGCACCAGGAAACAGGCTATCCCTAGTATAGTGGAGGGGAGGACTGACTGCAATAGGAGATTGTGGCGCACAGAGCCGGTGCAGATCTGACAGCCACAAACAATGCTTTCGTTATAACGTCTCAGTGCAAAGTAGCGCTGAGCGCACAAACCAGAACTGAGGAGATCAGGACAGGTAGACAGAATGAACGCTTGCTAGCTAGCGGCTACTTAGCGACAGCAAGCGTCCAAAACCAGACAGACTGGAATGAGGCAGCCAATGCGATGCGGCGATGGCGTGCCTCACAAAGACAGGACAGGATAGTCAGAAAATAGCAGGATTAAGATAGATGAACGTAACACAGATAAATATACAATAAGTATGTTTTCCTAGCGTATTACAATTACAGCTATCAATGAAACTATTTGTAACTTCTGACTAACATATGTATATATCGGCAATGAACCGATATATGACATAAGCAGGAACGCTGACTAGGACTGGAGTAACACAGGGAACAGGACTCAGAAGGATTCGCTATCTCTTCACAGAGATGAACGCAATCCACAAACAGCAACAGAACAGGACTCAGAAGGATTCGTTATCTCTTCGCAGAGATGAACGCAATCCACAAACAGAACCAGGAGCAGGGTAACTACCTCAGCACGGGTGGTCACGGTACGCGCAACCTACCAAAACGTGCTGGAAAGCTGACTAACTGCACACAGGATATAAACAGTTCGTGTACGTATATATCAGCGACACTGATGTATTAACGTAACACAAATACAAGGAAAATAATAAACGTGCTGGTATGCATATATATTGGCAATGAACCAATATATGATGCAAAGACCAGCAAAGTATCTTTATAACAAGAAACACGATCGGGGGCTAAAGCGACAGCAAGACAGGCTTAAGCTGAAGCTATGAAAACCCAAGGAAACCCTGCAGGAAGCAGATCTTTATACTGAGGTCATCCAATGGGAGCAGACATGCAGATTCCCACACAGGTGAATGATAATCAGTCACAAGCTGACAGCAGGGAAAGACAGACAAAGCTATGCAGCTTGCATGGAAAGACATCAGAACTGCCTGAGCTGCAGCACTACTTCCAGCAATAGCTGCTGCAGCAGCGATCATTACATGCAAGTTATGCACTGACTGCCAAGTATAATGTGCAGTCACAGATGCAGTGAAAGGTATGCAGTGACTGCAAACAGCTGTTTGTGTAGTGACGGCCGTGCTGGACTGGTGCGCACCGTGACGAGAGTGCAGGTGATGGTGGCTTTTCAGCCCATATGCTTGCCCGGCTGATGTAGCTGAATGACAGAACAGTGACTTTCCAGCTGATCAAATTTGGTCTGACCACAATGAAGCAACGACCTTAATATCTTTTGTGTGCCACCCCCACCCGAGACACTCAAATAGCCGGCGGTCATTGCTTCATTGTGATGCGCAAGCCCCTTCACCGCGGCAAGGTAATGATCACGAAGGGGGATGGGCACATGTACACGCACCAGAAAAATTAGTGTAGCGGCCGCTGCTAGCAGCGGCCTTAAAAATTCAGGAATCCGCCTAGAGTCCTGGACCCTGTTGGTGGTGGCGGAGAAGGCAAGCGGCCTGCAGGCAGAGATGCTGTGTGTGGGGAGTGGACTGACTTAGTCTTCGGTCGTGCAGTAGCCCTCCGTGATCCATTCCTCATTCATTTTGATAAAGGTCAGGTACTGAACACTGTCGTGACTTAGGCGACTTCTCTTCTCAGTAACTATGCCTCCAGCTGCACTGAAGGTCCTTTCTGACAGGACGCTTGCGGCAGGGCAAGAGAGAAGTTGTATGGCAAATTGGGACAGCTCTGGCCACAGGTCAAGCCTGCGCAACCAGTAGTCCAAGGGTTTATCGTCGCTTTTCGCAGAGTCTACATCCACACTCAAGGCCAGGTAGTCGGCTACCTGCCGGTCCAGGCGTTGGTGGAGGGTGGATCCGGAAGGACTATGGCGAGGAGTTGGACTAAAGAACGTCCGCATGTCCGACATCACCCTGAGATCGCTGGAGCGTCCTGTTCTTGCCTGCGTGGACTTGGGAGGAGGAGGGTTACTGCCAGTGGTACCTTGATTGCGTTGTGCAGCCACATCACCCTTAAACGCATTGTAAAGCATCATCGACAGCTTGTTCTGCAAGTGCTGCATCCTTTCCGCCTTTTGTTGAGTTGGTAAGAGGTCCGCCACTTTGTGCCTGTACCGAGGGTCTAGTAGCGTGGCCACCCAGTACAGGTCATTCGTCTTGAGTTTTTTGATACGGGGGTCCCTCAACAGGCTGGACAACATGAAAGAGGACATCTGCACAAAGCTGGATGCAGAGGTACTCTCCATCTCCTCTTGCTCTTCCTCAGTGACGGGACGCAACTCCTCTTCCTCCCCCCAGCCACGAACAATACCACGGGAACGTGGAGCAGCAGAAGCCCCCTGTGATGGCTGCCGCGGTTGTTCTCCTTCCGCCGCCTCTTCCTCCTCCACAGAAACACCTTCCTCATCATCACCATCATCTGAGTCTGACTCCTCTCCTTCCCCACACGACTCCTCTTCTTCCTCCTCCTCCCCCCTCTGTGCTGCCGCCGGTGTTGTGGAAACATCGGGTTCGTGTGTAAATGGCTCCAATGAATCCTGCTGCCCTAACTCTTCTTGGTCACGCTCCTCCACAGCTGTATCCACCACTCTACGCACGGCACGCTCCAGGAAGTAGGCGTAGGGGATCAAGTCGCTGATGGTGCCCTCATCGCGACTCACCAGTTTGGTCACCTCCTCAAAGGGCTCCATGACCCTGCATGCATTTCGCATCAGTGTCCAGTTGTTGGGCCACAACATCCCCATCCTCCCAGATTGTGTCCTTGTACTGTAATGATACAGGTAGTGGGTGACGGCTTTCTCCTGGTCTAGCAGGCGAGAGAACATCAGCAGGGTGGAATTCCAGCGAGTCGGGCTATCGCAAATCAGGCGTCTCACCGGCAAGTTGTTTCTACGCTGAATCTCTGCAAAGCGTGCCATGGCCTTGTAAGAGCGCCTGAAATGCCCACACAACTTCCTGGCCTGCTTCAGGACGTCCTCTAAGCCTGGGTACTTGGACACAAATCTTTGCACGACCAGATTAAGCACATGTGCCATGCAGGGTATGTGTGTCAGCTTTCCCAAATTCAACGCAGCAATGAGATTGCTGCCGTTGTCACACACCACGTTGCCGATCTCAAGCTTGTGCGGGGTCAGCCATTGCTCCACCTGTTTGTTAAGAGCAGCCAGGAGAGCTGCTTCAGTGTGACTCTCCGCTTTCAGGCAAGACATGTCTAACACTGCATGACACCGTCGCACCTGGCATGCAGCATAGGCCCTGGGGTGCTGGGGCTGTGTAGCTGGGGAGGAGATGGCGGCACCAGCCGAGGAGGAGGAGGATGACGACAGCGAAGCGGTGATAGCAGGTGGAGAGGAGGTGGCTGGAGGCCTGCCTGCAAGCCGTGGAGGTGTGACAAGTCGGTCCTCTGCGCAGCCACGTACTCCCTGCTTGCTGCCATCGGTCACCAGGTTGACCCAATGGGCTGTGTATGTAATGTAGTGGCCCTGCCCGTGCTTGGCAGACCAGGCATCCGTGGTCAGGTGGACCCTTGACCCAACGCTGTGTGCCAGAGATGACACCACTTGCCTCTCAACTGCACGGTACAGTTTGGGTATGGCCTTTTGAGAAAAATAATTGCGGCCTGGTATCTTCCACTGCGGTGTACCAATGGCCACAAACTTACGGAAAGCCTCCGACTCCACCAGCTTGTATGGTAATAGCTGGCGAGCTAATAGTTCCGCCATGCCAGCTGTCAGATGCCGGGCAAGAGGGTGACTGGCAGACATTTGCTTCTTACGCTCAAATACTTCCTTCACGGACAGCTGGGTACTGCTGTGGGCAGAGGAGAAGGAACCGCTCAAGGGAAGAGGCGGTGTGGAGGAGGGTGGCTGTGAAGGTGCAAGGGAGAAAGTGGATGAAGACGATGCACCTGAAGGAGGAAGAGGAGAAGGAGTTTGGCTTGTCTTTTGAGGAGTGCTGCTTTTACTCAGGTGTTCTTGCCATAGCTGTTTGTGCCTTCTCTCCAGGTGCCTTCGTAAGGCACTTGTCCCTACGTGAGAGTTGGCCTTTCCACGGCTCAATTTTTGCTGGCAGAGACAACAGATGGCTTTGCTCCGATCTGAGACACACACGTGAAAAAATTTCCAAACCGCTGAGCATGGCGCTACGGTGGCATCAGCAGCAGCTGACGTTGAAGGGCATGTGTGCTCCCTGGCCATAGCTGGCGATACATTGCACCGGACACTGCCCCCAGCTGTTTCTAAGGACGAGCTCCCTCTGCTTCTATCATGGAGTTGTCTCCTCCTACTCCTCTCTGACTCCTCCTCTGAACTGTCCCCCTGGTCATCTCCTCTACCGGGAACATATGTGGTATCCGTATAATCGTCATCATAATCCTCCTGGCCAGCTGCGCTTTCCTCAGACACCTCCTCAAGTGCACCAACTTCAGGTGGTCCACCATCATCCCCATCCACACACGTTACGTCCATACTATCGCCACCTAACTCAGACGTATGAGGTGGTGTACCTGCTCCTTCTTGTTGTTGTTGCAGTAGTGGCTGGGAATCAGTGATTTCACCACCACCACCAAATAACTCCTGCGAAGTGTCAAATGCAGCGGATGTGGTGCTTGTTGTAGCGCTGGTGGCTGCGGGAGATGAGGTGTTCTGTGTTAAATACTCAATCACCTCCTCACGATTTTGGGAAGTGATGGCACGTGCCTTCTTCTGAGCACTGTATTTTGGGGCAGGTCCGCATGAAATCACAGCAACACCACCTCGCACAGACCTGCCAGTGCCAGGTGGCCTTCCTCTGGGTCTGCCTCTACCTCTTCCTCTACCTGGTTTGTCCATTTTGTCCATCTCGGGGGTATGCTAGCTATATGCAGTGAGGTGGGTTCTCACTCAACACTACAGGTAGTTAGATGCAGTGAGGTGGCCAGGTGGGTTCACACTCAACACAACAGGTAGTTAGATGCAGTGAGCTGGGTTCACTCAACAGTAAAGGTACTTAAGATGCAGTGAGGTGGGTTCTCACTCAACACAACAGGTAGTTAGATGCAGTGAGGTGGCCAGGTGGGTTCACACTCAACACAACAGGTAATTAGATGCAGTGAGCTGGGTTCACTCAACAGTAAAGGTACTTAAGATGCAGTGAGGTGGGTTCTCACTCAACACAACAGGTAGTTAGATGCAGTGAGGTGGCCAGGTGGGTTCACACTCAACACAACAGGTAATTAGATGCAGTGAGCTGGGTTCACTCAACAGTAAAGGTACTTAAGATGCAGTGAGGTGGGTTCTCACTCAACACAACAGGTAGTTAGATGCAGTGAGGTGGCCAGGTGGGTTCACACTCAACACAACAGGCAGTTAGATGCAGTGAGCTGGGTTCACTCAACAGTAAAGGTACTTAAGATGCAGTGAGGTGGGTTCTCACTCAACACAACAGGTAGTTAGATGCAGTGAGGTGGCCAGGTGGGTTCACACTCAACACAACAGGTAATTAGATGCAGTGAGCTGGGTTCACTCAACAGTAAAGGTACTTAAGATGCAGTGAGGTGGGTTCTCACTCAACACAACAGGTAGTTAGATGCAGTGAGGTGGCCAGGTGGGTTCACACTCAACACAACAGGTAATTAGATGCAGTGAGCTGGGTTCACTCAACACAAGGCTAGGTATATGCAGTGATGAGGTGGGTTAAGTAAACACAACAGGTACTGGGTAGTTAGATGCAGTGAGCTGGGTTCACTCAACAGTAAAGGTACTTAAGATGCAGTGAGGTGGGTTCTCACTCAACACAACAGGTAGTTAGATGCAGTGAGGTGGCCAGGTGGGTTCACACTTAACACAACAGGTAGTTAGATGCAGTGAGCTGGGTTCACTCAACAGTAAAGGTACTTAAGATGCAGTGAGGTGGGTTCTCACTCAACACAACAGGTAGTTAGATGCAGTGAGGTGGCCAGGTGCGTTCACACTCAACACAACAGGTAGTTAGATGCAGTGAGCTGGGTTCACTCAACACAAGGCTAGGTATATGCAGTGATGAGGTGGGTTAAGTAAACACAACAGGTACTGGGTAGTTAGATGCAGTGAGCTGGGTTCACTCAACAGTAAAGGTACTTAAGATGCAGTGAGGTGGGTTCTCACTCAACACAACAGGTAGTTAGATGCAGTGAGGTGGCCAGGTGGGTTCACACTCAACACAACAGGTAGTTAGATGCAGTGAGCTGGGTTCACTCAACAGTAAAGGTACTTAAGATGCAGTGAGGTGGGTTCTCACTCAACACAACAGGTAGTTAGATGCAGTGAGGTGGCCAGGTGGGTTCACACTATCAGCCCTCAAATACTTCAGGAGAACCTTGCTGAGCTCAAAGTCCACCCCACCCTGCGCCTGTGGATAACTGACTTCCTCACAAATAGATCTCAGGTCGTCAAGCTGGGTACTATCCTATCCCAACCAAGGACCACCAACACGGGCCCCACAGGGCTGCGTCCTGTCACCAGTCCTGTTCTCCCTGTACACAAACAACTGCAGATCCACTGAAAACTCTGTCAAAGTTATCAAATTTGCAGATGATACCACCATTGTGGGCCTCATCACCAATAACAATGAGCAGGCATACCGTCATCAGGTTGAGAGAATCTGCAACTGGTGCAAGGAGAATGGGCTGGTCCTCAATACCGCAAAGACCGTTGAGATGATCATCGACTTTAGGAAGCGTGCACCCACACCACCCCCAATCCACATCGACAACGCAGAAGTTGCACGGGTCCCCTGCGCTCGTCTCCTGGGCACAACCATCTCCAACGATCTGAGATGGAAGGCCAACACCACCTGCACCCAGAGGAAAGCCCAGCAGAGACTATTCTTCCTCCGCCAACTGAGGAAGTTCGGCATGGACCAGAAACTTCTGACGAACTTCTACTCAGCCACCATCGAATCCGTCATCTGTTCTTCTATCCTTGTCTGGTATGCTGGCTCCTCTGCCAGCGACAGACACAAACTACAGAGAGTCATCAGATCAGCGGAAAGGATCATCGGAAAACCACTTCCCCCACTGGACCTACTCTTCAACACTAGACTGCGCTCCAGAGCCTTACGGATCGCAATTGATCCTTCGCACCCAGGCTCCCGCTTTTTCTGTCGTCTCCGTTCAGGCCTGAGGTATCGGGCCATCTACACCAGGACCTCAAGACACAGGAACAGCTTCTTCCCCTCAGCTGTCAAATCACTGAACTCTCTGGACCCATTCCCACCCCCACCACCAAAAGAAGAGCGGATCCTCCTTAGGCCGCTTGCTTTACTAGCTGGACAAGTCCTAACCAGGCCTGCACTCAAGAACTCTTCTTTTAAAAATGGTTGTTATGTAATTACTGTTACCGTATCGTACCGTATTGTACTTGTTTGATGTATTGCTATCTCTGGTGTGTGTCATTTACTGTTTCTATGCCCTGCTTGTGCCAAGCCCAATTCCGGGCACGACCCAGTCGTGCTTGGCGAAAAATAAATTCTGATTCTGATTCTTCTGACTCAACACAACAGGTAGTTAGATGCAGTGAGCTGGGTTCACTCAACAGTAAAGGTACTTAAGATGCAGTGAGATGGGTTCTCACTCAACACAACAGGTAGTTAGATGCAGTGAGGTGGCCAGGTGGGTTCACACTCAACACAACAGGTAATTAGATGCAGTGAGCTGGGTTCACTCAACACAAGGCTAGGTATATGCAGTGATGAGGTGGGTTAAGTAAACACAACAGGTACTGGGTAGTTAGATGCAGTGAGCTGGGTTCACTCAACAGTAAAGGTACTTAAGATGCAGTGAGGTGGGTTCTCACTCAACACAACAGGTAGTTAGATGCAGTGAGGTGGCCAGGTGTGTTCACACTCAACACAACAGGTAGTTAGATGCAGTGAGCTGGGTTCACTCAACAGTAAAGGTACTTAAGAAGCAGTGAGGTGGGTTCTCACTCAACACAACAGGTAGTTAGATGCAGTGAGGTGGCCAGGTGGGTTCACACTCAACACAACAGGTAGTTAGATGCAGTGAGCTGGGTTCACTCAACAGTAAAGGTACTTAAGATGCAGTGAGGTGGGTTCTCACTCAACACAACAGGTAGTTAGATGCAGTGAGGTGGCCAGGTGGGTTCACACTCAACACAACAAGTAGTTAGATGCAGTGAGCTGGGTTCACTCAACACAGCGCTAGGTATATGCAGTGATGATGTGGGTTAAGTAAACACAACAGGTACTGGGTAGTTAGATGCAGTGAGCTGGGTTCACTGAACAGTATACAGTAAAGGTACTTAAGATGCAGTGAGGTGGGTTCTCACTCAACACAACAGGTAGTTAGACTTAGATGCAGTGAGCTGGGTTCACTCAACACAACGCTAGGTATATGCAGTGATGCGGTGGGTTAAGTAAACACAACAGGTACTGGGTAGTTAGATGCAGTGAGCTGGGTTCACTCAACACAAAGCTAGGTATATGCAGTGATGAGGTGGGTTAAGTAAACACAACAGGTACTGGGGTATATGCAGTACTGGGTAGTACAATGTGCAGCTCCCTGTCACACACACAGGCAGTCAGTCACTGAATGTGCTGGGCTGCTGGCAGTGGCACACACACTATCAATTAGCAAGGCTGTGCATGCAACAAAAGTGTCAGAAAAAAAAATGTACAGGTTGAGCTCTGAAAAGAGCTGTTGCTGGGTGCTTTAAAAGCAATGTTAATCAGTCAGGAACAAGCAAAGCAGCCTAGAACCTAACTAATCTGTCCCTAAGAGAAAAAGTCTGTAGCAGCTGTCCCTTTCCTCTCTCTAGCAGGCACACGAGTGACTGTAATGGCCGCCGGAGGCTGCCTTGTATAAGGGGGGGGGGGGGGGGCTCCAGGGCTTACTGTAGCCTGAATGGCTACAATGTGCCTGCTGACTGTGATGCAGAGGGTCAAAGTTGACCCTCATAGTGCATTATGGGGCGAATCGAACTTCCGGAAAAGTTCGCCTGGCGCAGGCGAACGCGAGCCTGGAACCGTTCGCCGGCGAACCGTTCGGTACACCTCTATTGGCGAAGTGGACATACTGGTGGTGAGTGGTGAGATGGACATAATGGTGGGGATTGGTGAGGTGGACCTAATGGTGGGGATTGGTGAGGTGGACATACTGGTGGTGATTGGCGAAGTGGACATACTGGTGGTGATTGGCGAAGTGGACATACTGGTGGTGAGTGGTGAGATGGACATAATGGTGGGGATTGGTGAGGTGGACCTAATGGTGGGGATTGGTGAGGTGGACATATTGGTGGGGATTGGTGAGGTGGATATAATGGTGGTGATTGATAGGACATACAAGGTGAGTTCCTGACCAGGACTTCCCTGGATTCCCCATAGTCTAGATCAGGCATGGGCAAACTTGGCCCTCCAGCTGTTAAGGAACTACAAGTCTCACAATGCATTGCAGGAGTCTGACAGCCACAGTCATGCCTCATAAAGGCAAATGCATTGTGGGACTTGTAGTTCCTTACCAGCTGGAGGGCCAAGTTTGCCCATGCCTGGTCTAGATGTTTATAAGCGATAGTATCCTTGCAGGCCACCACTCCTCCCCGACTTCCGGTTCGCCTCACTTCCTGCTCCTTCCATGATTTCAGACGCTAGCTAGTCATGTATGGTCAGATCGACCAAGAGACAGACCTCCCTCTGATAGAATCTGATTGGAGAAAGATCAGTTGGCTGCCCATACACCCCGGACCGAGACCGATTCCAGATCGATTTCAGCATGAAATCTCTCGGGAATCGGCCTCGTGATGCCACCTCTGCCTAACAGCTGCACACACACCCCTTCCCCCTCAACCGTGCATTCAAATCTCACCTATTCCAGCCGCCACAAGTGTCCTACTGCTCCTGCTTCCCCACTCGTGCCCCAAGTGGCTGCTGCGTATAGCACATCGAGAGTGTGTGATGTCACACGGACCACATGCTATAACAGGGCTGAGAAGTCGGAGCAGTTTTGGGTACCTGAAGTCTGAGTTGGTGGTTTCATAAACTGAAGAGTCAGAGTTGGAGTCGGATGATTTTTGTACCGACGCCACAATCCTGGTGCTACACATAGCAGCCATATGGGACTCAAATGGGGAAGCTGGAGCCGTTGGAACAGGTGAGATTTAATTGCACGATGTGGCACATTAAAGCGGTGTTGTCTCCATAAAAATCTAATTTCAACAGCAACTGGTCTGAGTGTATTAAGTGATAAAGATGCTAATCCTGCATTCAAAACTTTTTCTGCTGTTATGGTTTGGAGTTATCACATACTTTAGGAGCACTAGCCCTAGTGCCACACAGTGCCAAAGAGTTGAATGCTGGGAGTTCTTTTTATCTATAATATATTCCTTCTCTTCCATTTATTTCCCTGCCTAGCTTTCTTATCTGAAACACCTCTGCTCACTTGTGTTTACAAGCAAGGCTGAGGTGAATCAGCGATTGGAGGATGAGACAGTGTAGTTCCTAGTATACACCTCAGTGGGAGTGTCTGAAGACTCTGGCAGGAGGGCAGCTAATGAATACACAATGAGCAAGAGAAGGGAGGGGGGGGAAACAAAAGTCGGAGAGGATATGATGTCAGCATTAGCTTGGCAAGATGGCCACTGCCTTGAATAGAATTTTCTGCTTTTCCTTTATAAAATTCACAGGAATCAGTACGTGGATAGCACAATACATCTGTTATGCAAGTAGAAGTAGTATTTATCTACTTATATGTGTGTTTTTTATTTCTAGGTTAGCATGAGTGTCGCTTGTTCTTTAACATTTGAGGACAGCGGCCGCTGGTTGAATCTGCGATTGGGCATGCTTGTTGGGGCACAGATTTTCATCCAATTCAATAAAATTATTGAATCAGATGGTCGATTGGGCCACAGAACTGATAGATGTATGGTCACCTTCACAGTTACACAGAAACTTTTGTATCAGTAGGAGAATGAGGAATGAGAATCTCTGCGGTCCAACTAGAGAGAGATTGGGATTGATAGCACTGGGTTATTCTGCGTACAGCCATAGTAGGGAACAGCGGAAGCAGGCATGCACCATCACAGGGATCTGCAAACTTGGCTATCCAGCTGTCAAGGAACTACAGGTCCCACAATGCATTGCGGGAGTCTGACAGCCACAGTCATGATTCATAAAGGCAAATGCATTGTGGGACTTGTAGTTCCTTAGCAGCTGGAGAGCCATGTTTGCAGATCACTGCACTCATATCAGTGCTGTACACACACGATGCATCTCCTCACACCAGATGAAATGTAAGGGTCACTTTAACAATCTGCTGGCTCTTCCTTCTGCCTCCCCAGGTATCTGTTCTTGTTCGATAAAGTTGTGATTGTTTGCAAACGGCGAGGCTACAACTACGAGCTAAAAGAGATCATCGAGCTGCTATCCCATAAGATGACCGATGACCCCATGAACAACAAAGACATTAAGAAGGTATCAGGCTTATTCTGGATGCACGTTCTGTATCGTTGTTCTGGGGGCTGGGCGCAAGCACAGGGTTTGTCAGGGTGTCAGGTATCGGGTCTGAGTTTCTATTCTGTAACTGCAGCATGAATTCCCTCAAAAAAATCTTTTTCTTTTTTTAACCACTTCCCTACCCTGGTCGTTTTCACACTTCAGCTCAGCTATGATTACTTTGGCAATAACTTTATCAATAATTATCAAAACTTAAATGATCTATATATTGGGTTTTTTTTTTCAGGACAAATTAGGCTTTTTGTGCCTGATATTTGTTTTTAGCAATTACCTTATTTTCTATGCATTTAAAAGGAAAATTAGGGAAAAAAAGTGGAAAAAATTACACAATTTATCCACTTTCATACATTATAGCTTTAAAGAGACTGTAACTTGAAAAAGATCCCCTGGGGGGTACTCACCTCGGGTGGGGGAAGCCTCCGGATCCTAATGAGGCTTCCCACGCCGTCCTGCGTCCCACGGGGGTCTCGCTGCAGCCCTCTGAACAGCCGGCGACAGGCTCGACTGTAATTTCAATATTTACCTTTGCTGGCTCCAGCGGGGGCGCTGTGGCGACTTTCTGCACGGAAATAGACGGAAATACCCGATCTCCGTCGGGTCCGCTCTACTGCGCAGGCGCCGGAGACTTGCGCCTGCGCAGTAGAGCGGACCCAACGGCGATCGGGTATTTCCGCCTACTTCGGAGCCGACAGCCATCAGAGCGCCTGCGCAGGAGCCAGGAAGGTAAATATTACGTCATCGCTGCACGGAGGGCTGCAGCGAGACCCCCGAGGGACGCAGGACGGCGTGGGAAGCCTCATTAGGATCCGGAGGCTTCCCCCACCCGAGGTGAGTACCCCCCAGGGGACGTTTTGCCGTTACAGTTCCTCTTTAATGTAAACAGTTCTATTGTACATTAAACCCACACATTTTATATGTCTATCTCTCCTGTTAAAGAGACACTGAAGCAAAAAATAAATAAATTATGATATAATTAATTGGTTGTGTAGTACGGATAATTACTAGAACATTAGTAGCAAAGAAAATATTCTCATATTTTTATCTTCAGTCATATAGTGTTTTTTATAACATTGCATCATTCTTTAATATTTGCAATTTACACACTACTCAGCATTCTAAATGATTTTACAGAGCAGGCCAGTGAACTATTGACCTATCCTCTGGAGAGAAAAATAAAATACAGTGACTGACAGTTGAGATAACAAGCTTCAGAAGACAGAGCTCTCTGCAACTTTGAAAGTGGTGGAGCTCAATGGCTCTTTTACATAGATAACAACTGGAGTTTCTTAACTCTTCCTGTACTGGAAACAATATTACTCTTATGTCTCTGCTCCTAATGTTTTATTTCTTAGCTGTACTATACATACAAATCATTATATCATCATTATTTTTCAGTCCAGTGTCTCTCTAAGGGCCCGTTTCTATTATACACGGTGCGATGCGGCTATGTCCGCGGGAGTCCTGATCCCAATACGGGAGATGCGGAAATGATGCGATGAGGCTAGGTAGCCGCAGTCGCATCACTGTGCAAATGGAAAAGGGCCCTAATTTAAACAGTTCATTTGTTTTATTTCCAACATGTCCGATCTCATTTCCTTAGATGTGAACGGAAAAATGTATCAGAAATCAGATTGGACACGTTGGGAAATAATCGGTCTGGCAGGAAATCTGCCAGAAAATCTCAATGTGTGTACCAGGCATAAGTAACACATTGTATATACTCTATTCACTTGTTACATCTGTCTTCTCCTGGAGTGTTTATTTTACATTTTGTTTACTCATTAGCCCTGCCATTGATGGTTTACTGTCATTCCTTTTCAACTCTATAGCATTTTTTATCAGCTTAGAGATAAATAAACAGTGTTATCTAGGATTGTGTAGGTAGGAGAGGCAGTGACTTATTTTCACTTCATCTAGACAGGAAGTGGTCTAATACCTCTCATGTTTAACGCTAATCTTTTCTGGTCTGTTCATGCGTCCGCTAGTCACATGGGAAAATGGTAAGATGGCACTCTCTATTACTGCTCTCTATCCATGCCTGCACCCTATATACTCCTGCTCCCTTTCCGCTTCTGCGCCATATCTGCTCCTGCTCCATTTCTGCTTCTGCGCCCAATCTGCTCCTGCTCCCTATTCACTCCTACTCCTTTTCCTCTCCTTCCCCCATTCACTCCTGCTCCCTATTCACTCCTGCTCCCTATTCACTCCTACTCTTTTTCCACTCCTGCACCCCATCCACTCCTTCTCTTTATCGGCTCCTGCTCCTTTTCCTCTCCTGCTCCCTATTCACCCCTTCCCTCTATCCACTCCTGCTCCCTACCACTTATTCTCTTTATCAGCTCCTGCTCCCTATCCACTCCTGCTCCCTATCCACTCCTGCTCCCTATCCACTCCTGCTCCCCTTCCACTCCTGCTCCCTATCCACTCATACCCTCTATCCACTCCTGCTCCCTATCCACTCCTGCTCCCTATCCACTCCTGCTCCCTATCCACTCCTGCTCCCTATCCACTCCTGCTCCCCTTCCACTCCTGCTCCCTATCCACTCATACCCTCTATCCACTCCTGCTCCCTATCCACTCCTCCCTATCCACTCCTGCCCTCTATCCACTCCTGCCCCCTAACCACTCCTGCCCCCTAACCACTCCTGCCCTCTATCCACTCCTGCTCCCTATCCACTCCTGCTCCTTTTCCTCTCCTGCTCCCTATGCACTCCTGCTCCCTATCCACTCCTGCCCCCTATCCATTCCTGCCCCCTATCCACTCCTGCCCCCTATCCACTCCTGCTCTCTATCCACTCCTGCCCTCTATCCACTCCTGCCCTCTATCCACTCCTGCTCCCTATCCACTCCTTCTCTTTATCAGCTCCTGCTCCTTTTCCTCTCCTGCTCCCTATCCACTCATACCCTCTATCCACTCCTGCTCCCTATACACTCCTGCTCCTTTTCCTCTCCTTTCCCCTATCCACTCCTGCTCCCTATCCACTCCTGCCCCCTATCCAGTCCTGCCCCCTATCCAGTCCTGCCCCCTATCCAGTCCTGCCCCCTATCCAGTCCTGCCCCCTATCCAGTCCTGCCCCCTATCCAGTCCTGCCCCCTATCCAGTCCTGCCCTCTATCCAGTCCTGCCCTCTATCCAGTCCTGCCCTCTATCCAGTCCTGCCCTCTATCCAGTCCTGCCCTCTATCCACTCCTGCCCTCTATCCACTCCTGCCCTCTATCCACTCCTGCCCTCTATCCACTCCTGCCCTCTATCCACTCCTGCTCCCTATCCACTCCTGCCCCCTATCCACTCCTGCTCCCTATCCACTCCTTCTCTTTATCAGCTCCTGCTCCTTTTCCTCTCCTGCTCCCTATCCACTCATACCCTCTATCCACTCCTGCTCCCTATACACTCATACCCTCTATCCACTCCTGCTCCTTTTCCTCTCCTTTCCCCTATCCACTCCTGCTCCCTATCCACTCCTGCTCCCTATCCAGTCCTGCCCCCTATCCAGTCCTGCCCTCTATCCAGTCCTGCCCTCTATCCAGTCCTGCCCTCTATCCAGTCCTGCCCTCTATCCACTCCTGCTCCCTAACCACTCCTGCCCCCTAACCACTCCTGCTCCCTATCCACTCCTGCTCCCTAACCACTCCTGCTCCCTATCCACTCCTGCCCCCTATCCACTCCTGCCTCCTATCCACTCCTTCTCTTTATCAGCTCCTGCTCCTTTTCCTCTCCTGCTCTCTATCCACTCCTGTACTCTATCCACTCCTGCTACCTATCCACTCATACCCTCTATCCACTCCTGCTCCCTATCCACTCCTGCTCCCTATCCACTCCTGCCCCATATCCACTCCTGCCCTCTATTTAATCCTCTACTCTATCCACGTAGGGGTTTTTATGTTTTACTTAGTGGTTCAAACCCTGGTCAAGGGCTCACATCCTCCATCTAAAACAGCAGCTTTACCAGTCCGTTATCGGGCTGACCCCGCAGTATAACAGACTCCCAGCATGCCTCAGTGATTAGCACTCTATAGTGTAAGCTTGTCTCTGTCTCTCGGCAGTGGTCGTACGGCTTCTTCCTGGTCCATGTACAAGGCAAGCAGGGCTTCCAATTCTTCTGCAAAACCTACGACATGAAGAGGAAGTGGATGGAGCAGTTTGAGATGGCAATGTATGCATTATCTGTTACTTTATGTATGAATCTGTGGACTATTGTTATTAAACTTTACGTGTGCAGAATAGATCCTTGCTGTTATTACACGTACCCCCAGGGGATACTATTGTAGGGCGCGAGGAAGTGCTGATAGTAGAATATCGATAATGATACTAATATTCTACTATCCCCCACTGTAACCTACTTCTCACACTGTCCTTCCCCTATCTAGGCCTAACACTACCACCTAACACTAACCCACCCCCTACCAACACTAACCTTCCCCCTACCAATGCCTAACACTAACTCACATACACACATCTCTATGCCTAACACTAACCCCCCCATCACCACCACCAACAACAAACACAACCCCTCCCCCACCTACGCTTAACACTAACCTCCCCACTTACACTTAACACTAACCTCCCCCCATGTATGCATAACACTGATCCCCCCTACCTATTCCTAATAATTACCTATTCCTACCAATGCCTAACACTAACCCCCCCCCACCACCACTACTACCACCTACACCTCACACTAACCTCCCCCCATGTATGCCTAACACTGATCTCCCTACATATGCCTACACAAACCTACCCCTACCAACGCCTAACACTAACCCCCCACTACCTACACCTAACACTAACCCCCCCCCCACCACCACCACCACCACTACTACCACCTACACCTCACACTAACCTCCCCCCATGTATGCCTAACACTGATCTCCCTACATATGCCTACACAAACCTACCCCTACCAACGCCTAACACTAACCCCCCCACTACCTACACCTAACACTAACCCCCCCTCCACCACCACCTATGCCTAACACTAACCCCCCCACCACCACCACTACCTACACCTAACACTAACCTCCCCCCATGTATGCCTAACACTGATCCCCCTACATATGCCTACACTAACCTACTCCTACCAACGCCTAACACTAACCCCCCACTACCTACACCTAACACTAACCCCCCCCCCCCACCACCACCTATGCCTAACACTAACCCCCCCTCCACCACCACTACCTACGCTTAACACTATCCTCCCCCTATGTATGCCTAACACTGATCCCCCTACATATGCCTAATACTCACCTATTCCTACCAGTGCCTAACACTAACCCCCCCCCTCACCTATGCCTAACACTAACCTCCCCCTACCTACACCTAACACCACCCCCCCTCCCCATATATGCCCAACATTAAGCCCCCTTTCTTGGGTGAGTGCCTTTAAAGCCACCTAAATCTGGTAGCCGTGGTTCAGCTACAGTGGCGCACTCCCACCCCCAAATTATCACATACCGGCATAGCCATTAATTGTATTGTGGCCTATTGTGGGGCACCCAAATAACCAAGTGCAGCATGCGCCCATGTTACCTGTTCCAGGGCCCGTTACCCGCAGGAGGAGGTGCTCGGCTGTCTCATATCTAGCCCCTCCCATCCAGTATTTCCTGCGCCACACTACACAACAGCCTGCGCTCCTAGAGTATGTTTGCTGTGATGTCACCTGTGCATGATGGGAAATGTCACTCCTGATCTTTGGGTGTCTCCATATTTCACCAGGTCAAACATCAGGCCCGAAAAAGCGAAGGCCAACCACCATCAATTCCAGATGTTCACGTTTGATAGGGCGACCACCTGCAAGGCGTGTAAGAAGTTTCTCAGGTGAGTGGTGCTGAGGGGCTGAGGGGACAGGGGAGAGGCTAAGGGGAGGGGCTGGGGGGTGGGACTGAGGTAAGTTGTGCTCCTGAGACGTCGCTATTTAATTGTCCTTCCTCCTGCAGGGGCACCTTCTACCAGGGATATTACTGCGCCAAGTGCGGAGTGGGGGTCCACAAAGAATGCCTGGAGACCATCCACCCCTGCAAAATGGGTGAGTCGCTCGAGAGTAGAAACGTCTCATATTAACATGTAAGGGTACCCATACATTACACAATAGTTTAAATAGATTAGACATTGATATAAAATCTTGAATGCAACCTATGAAAAAACAAGGACTTTTTGATCAATGTTCAATGGTTTTATCGACAGCTCTAGGGTTGGTCCATGTTATGCTAATACTAAGCTGATGCAGATTTAATGCAAATGAAGCCTGGAAATGAACCAATCAAATTCAGCTGCTGCGTTTGATTGGTTTAATTACAAGCTGCTTATAATTTGAACCCTGGAATTACTAGCATTTTATTGATCTCTTGATTGAATATTCATCTGGATGGCTGTAGCATTCCAGTTAAATAATAAGTCACTTCGGCTGGCTAGGTCTTATGTCCGTACAGGGCGGGGAAGACAAGTTGTATCTTATGGCTGTGGCTGAATAGAGTACTGGTTAAGGGCTCTGCCTTTGACATGGGAGACCAGGGTTCGACTCCTGGCTAGGGCCAATACCTATTCAGTAAGGAGTTCAAGGCAAGACTCCCTAACACTGCTGGGTGGCCTCCTGAGCGCGTCCCAGTGGCTGCAGCTCTTGAGCGCTTTGAGTCCGACAGGAGAAAAGCGCTATATAAATATTCGGATTATTATTATTATTTACCCGGGGCTTCTTCCAGCCACCCAGTAACTTCACAGGTACCACAGTTTCCTCTTGTTGTGCCACAGTCCCCCTCCAGCATGATCAGGGAGGTGCGAGGGCGGGGCCGCCCATGCTCAGTAGCCCGCGATTGTTCCAGTCAGCGAGCTACTCTGCATGTGCGGCCCCGCCCAAGCACCTCCCAGATCACGCTGCTCCTGTGACTAGGAGCATTCTGCACATGCTCAGTCCATAAAGACTTAGAGGAACTTCAAATAAATCAATACATTGCAAAGTGAGAAGTTAAAAAATAGAAGACAGATTAGGAAATAATATTAGTCATGTTTTTGTTGTTCTATCTACAATCAGCCTGCAGGTCATCATCTTTACTACTGGCAGACATGAAAAAACTAGACAGCACAAACTGCTGTTATCTATAACCACACCCCCTAACAATGCAATAACCTAAAAGGTTTTTTATTTATAGATGTATGTATGCACAGAAGGAGATACTGGTTGCTTGGCAGTTGGAAACAGCTGTTATTTCCCACAATGCAACGAGGTTCACAGACAAGAAACTGTCAGGACCATGGTCCTGACATCACACTGTGGGAGGGGTTTCACCACAATATCAGCCATACAGACCCCCCTGATGATCCGTTTGAGAAAAGGAATAGATTTCTCATGGGAAAGGGGGTATCAGCTACTGATTGGAATGAAGAGCAATCCTGGGTTACAGATCCTCTTTAAACTGTTCATGCGCAGAACGCTCCCAACCACGGGAGCTTGGTGGAAAATCGAGTGATGTATCGGCACGATTAGAGTGTTATCTGAATCTTTGGTCAGAGACACCTCTGTATAACAGAGCGGAAAGCATTGTTTGGCTTTTGCTGTACGTCACTGTGTATTTTAATTGGCCCAGTTTGTCTTTTTAGGTTTTATAGTTTACTGGAGGCAACGTGTGACATGAGATAAGTGTGTACAGTGCAAAATATACTAATAACCAGGCTGTTTTACTTATTTTAGTATCCTGCCTGAAAGAGTTAATTTCTAGGCATGCAAGTGACAGCTTTTGTCTTGTCGGTACCTTGCCGGGAATATAGTAAACATCACTGATAAGCAAATTACAGCCATAAACGTTTTCCCGGCAGAAATACAACTTCTGAGAGCAGAGGGAGATAGGAAAAGGTCAATAGTTCATGTATTTTAACTCTGGGATACTTAATAGACTGCCACTGAGCAGAAGCAACAAAACATTCAATCTCCTTTGTAAATATTTAATAAAATAAAACCATGGGTTATCTAAAAAAAGTCATTTTTAGGAGTAGAAGGATAAATCTAATTGTTTATCTCATCAGTTCATTTTCACCTCGGGTTCATTTTAAGAAAACAAGTTAAAAAAAAAGGCTTAAAACAGCCTGCTTTTGTAGGAGCACGTTGTCTGCATTGCTGCTGATTGTTGGGTGGATGCAAAGATCTGTAATAACTGTGTTTTCTCTTTTCTCCGCTTGCAGATCCCAGTGAGGACATGGTAAGACAGTATTCCATACATTCACCTTCTATATAACACTGACCCAACCCTGCTCTTATGGATAGACACACCCACTAGCAATGTGATAGGCTAAAAGCAAGCAGTATCTCCCTCTGTGCAGATATACTGCTTGCTTGGCAAGTGGCAACAGCCATTATCTCCCACAATATGAGATTCCCAGACAGGAAACTGTCAGGACCATGGTCATGACATCACACTGTGGGAGGGGTTTTACCTCACTATCAGCCACACAGACGTCCCTGATGCATTATTAGGGAAATGGTAAAGCTTTCTTGTGGGAAAGGGGGTATCTGCTACTGACTGGGATGAAGTCCAATTTTTATTAAGGGATCACTAGCAAAAAAAATAAAAAAATAAATGAAATCACATACAGTAAATAAAAAGTAAATATTGCCCAGAGTAAAATGTGCTTTTCTCCTAGGTTGCTGCCACTTACAGTAGGTAGTAAACATTTGACAGAACTGACAGGTTTTGGACTAGTCTATCTCACCATGGGGAATTCTCAGGGTTTTCTTTATTTTCAAAAGGACTTAGTGAATCGCAGTCGTGCACTGCAACTGCCAGAATAATGTGCAAACAGTTGGGGTGCAGCCTGCATCTATACAGTGTATATAGGGGATTGACTGGTTGGATTGGTCAGCTATCCGTCTCCCTGTTTATCAGAGCGGTATGGAAGAATAGATTGCACTGTGCCCATAAAACACGCCTCTTTCACCTGTGTGGCCCCGCCCTTGTATCCTATTTACCTCCTCTGTCCTCAGCAGCGAGATCTGAGATGCGGTAACAGGATCGGGCGTATCACCCGGCATCAATGACACCCGGCGTATAAGACGACCTCTGACTTTTCAGATGATTTTCAAGGGTTAAAAAGTATTCTTATACACCAGAATAATATATTTGTATGTGTTTACATGTATTTTATACTTTACAATTTTCTGCAATAGTGGTCCTTTAAAGAGACTCTGTAACATTCAAAAGATCCCCTGGGGGGTACTCACCTCGGGTGGGGGAAGCCTCCGGATCCTAATGAGGCTTCCCACGCCGTCCTCTGTCCCACGGGGGTCTCTCCGCAGCCCTCCGAACAGCCGGCGACTGTGCCGACTGTCATTTCAATATTTACCTTTGCTGGTTCCAGCGGGGGCGCTGTGGCGACTTTCCGTTCCGAACTACACGGAAATACCCGATCTCATTCGGGTCCGCTCTACTGCGCAGGCGCCGGAAACTTGCGCCTGCGCAGTAGAGCTGACCCGACGGCGATCGGGTATTTCCGTGTAGTTCGGAGCCGACAGCCGTCAGAGCGCCTGCGCAGGAGCCAGGAAGGTAAATATTGACGTCACCGCTGCCCGGACTCCACGGAGGGCTGCAGCGAGACCCCTGATGGATGGAGGACGGCGTGGGAAGCCTCATTAGGATCCGGAGGCTTCCCCCACCCGAGGTGAGTACCCCCCAGGGGATCTTTTTATGTTACAGTTCCTCTTTAAAGTTCCTCTTTAGGGTGGAGTTTTAGGCAATTGCAATTGGTGGTTGGTGACAGGTTTTCTTTAGTTTGTTGTTCATGGAAAGTTTTGCCCCTTCAGGATAGCACTCAGTGGACGCTCCCCACCTCTCCGCTCTCTTCATCTGTCACTAATGCCCCGGTGGCAGATCTGGTGAGTATACGACCCTCGGGGCCTGTGATATACCGCAATAGAAGAGAGATGGGAGTGCCGCCGTTTAATTCCAATCCTGCTGTAATGACTGTACCGGCCTCCTGCTGTTTCCTGACTGATTCCCTCCACCTGACAATCAATATTTTATCAACTGGGGGGAGGGAAGAATCTCTGACTTCATTCTGAACTACAACTCCCATCATGCTCCGCCAGTTAGGAATTTATACAGACAGACAATAAAGTGGATTTCTGCTTAATTCTAAGTTTGCTTTCTAAGTTGTAGAAAGTTGTGTATTCAGGTTTTCTTAGCAATGGTGAATGAGACGCTGTTAAAGTGGACCTGAACTCACAGGGCAGAAGGAAAACAGAGAGAAATACACCCTGTATGCACTCAGAGAGTTGAGCCTGTCTAATCCCCCCTCATTTGTCACTAATCACAACTGTAATTTGATCTCTCAGCTGTGTCAGCTGGCTGCCTCGGCAGAGCAGCTAATTTGTAAACACAGGATGTTAGCCCCATGAACTCATGAAAACTGTATGCAGGAGCGTGTGTAACTGTTTTCCTCCTTCCTGACACTGCTTCACAGCAATACACTCTCTGCTGCCATTCGCTGGCTCCAGATCACGTGATCTGCATTGGGTTCAGGGACCAAGGATGGCCCCATGCTATTATTTTTGCAGGGGGCTGTTTTATTAAAGGACTTACGAGGCGAAATTACTAAAAAAGTTAATCACCTGCCTCATATTTCAAGGCACGGAGGAAGCCGTCCGCGCCGATCCGCCGGGTCCCCCCGCTCATTAGCCCCCCGGGCCGGCTGCCGACCCCACGGCCCGGGTCGGGCTCTCCTGCCTCTCTACGTAGCGTGGATCGGGGGGGGGGCCTAGAGCTGCGCAGCTGCACTCGTGGCTATGCGGACTGCGCAGCCGCGGCCAGAGCAAGCGGCCATTTTAAGAGAGGCAGGAGAGCCCGACCCGGGCCGTGGGGTCGGCAGCCGGCCCAGGGGGCTAATGAGCGGGGGGACCCGGCGGACCGGCACGGACGGCGTCCTCCGTGCCTTAAAAGATTAGGCAGGTGATTAACTTTTTTTTTAGTAATTTCGCCTCGTAAGTCCTTTAAAGGATACCCGAAGTGACATGGGTATGTACAGTGCCTGGCAAACAAATAACTAGTCTGTGTTCCTTTTTTTCTTTCTCTGCCTGAAAGAGTTAAATATCAGGTATGCAAGTGGCTGACTCAGTCCTGACTCAGACAGGAAGTGACTACATTGTGACCCTCACTGATCAGAAATTCCCCTTTTTACCTCTTTCTTGCTCTCAGAAGCCATTCTCTGCTAGGAAAGTGTTTTATAGTTGGCATTTCTTATCAGTGAGGGTCACACTGTAGTCACTTCCTGTCTGAGTCAGCCACTTACATGCCTGATATTTAACTCTTTCAGGCAGAGAAAGAAAAAAAGGAACACAGCCTAGTTATTTGTGTGCTAGGCACTGTACCTACACATGTCTATCATCATATCACATGTCACTTCGGGTATCCTTTAAGTCTAGTTACACCTCTGATAGATCCATCTCCGATTCAAGATCTGGGGGCAGATCACCAGGTGTATGGGGCCGCCTTAACTACTGGTTTGATTGGCTAAATTAGATGCTGGGATTTCTAGCATCACTTTTGTTGTCTGATCATCTGTGACGTAGGCAGATAAGTCCTCTGGCAGAGCATCCTGGGACATGTAGTCTGGTGTGATCTGAACAGTGATAGGTGAATAATTCGGTACAGGAAATTATGGGGTATTGGGTGAGATCTGTGCACACACAGCAGTTTATAATCCTCTAATCGGTGTGTTTCCCCCCCACAGGACCCGCTCATCACTGGATCCGGTAAGTAGTCAGGTATTCTGATCTGCCAGAACGCCGATCTCACCTCCGCTCTGGCGGGAATGAGAATCGGCTGCTCTGAGGTTTACCGTAATCCAAACTGGAGGAACGGTTAAACCAAAAGCAAAGAAAATGTATCATTTTTCTGCATTTCAGTTGCTGAGGCTGAAAATATTTGATATGGTCAAGAAGATGCTAATAATTCTGAGTTGATGCTAATTTAATGCAAATTTATACAGTTTGGAATTGGACTAATGAAATTGCGCTTCTCCCCGCCCACCTGACGCTTCTCCTCGCCCACCTGACGCTTCTCCTCGCCCACCTGATGCTTCTCCCCACCCACCTGACGCTTCTCCTCGCCCACCTGATGCTTCTCCCCACCCACCTGACGCTTCTCCTCGCCCACCTGACGCTTCTCCCCACCCACCTGACGCTTCTCCCCACCCACCTGACACCCCTCCTGACTTACCTGATGCCTCTCCTGACCTAACTGGTGCCTAACTAGTGCTTTTTCCCGCCCCTTGATGCTTTTCCTCATCCAGTGTCTCTCCCCGATGCCTCTCCCCACCCACCTGATGCCTCTCCTGACCTAACTGGTGCTTTTTTCCCACCCATCTGATGCTTCTCCCATCCACCTGACTCTTCTGCCTACCCACCTGACACATTTCCCCACCCTCCTGACACCTCCCAGTCCACTTGATGTCTCTCCTGACTAACTGGTGCCTTTTCCTGCCCATCTGATCTTTCTCCCCGCCCCCTGATGACTCTCCCCACCCTCCTGGCACCTCCCAGTCCACTTGATGTCTCTCCTGACCTAACTGGTGCCTTTTCCTGCCCATCTGATCTTTCTCCCCGCCCCCTGATGACTCTCCCCACCCTCCTGGCACCTCCCAGTCCACTTGATGTCTCTCCTGACCTAACTGGTGCCTTTCCACACTCATCTGACACCTCCCCCGACCCTTCTCCCCACCTACCTGATGCTTCTCTCCACCCACCCACCTGACACCTCCTTGTCCACCTGATGCCTCACCTGACGACCGAACTGGTGCCTTTCCCCACTCATCTGACACCTCCCCTGACCCTTCTCCCCATTTACCTGATGTCTCTTCCCACCCACCTGACACCTCCTTGTCCACCTGATGCCTCACCTGGCGACCGAACTGGTGCCTTTACCCAACCATCTGACAACTCTCCCCACCCACTGGACAAGATGATGTCTGTTTCTCATAGGCTACATGTTCTTCTGTAAAGGGGCTGGATTAGGGGAGCTGAACCCTTTCCTTAGTCTCTGCACTTCACACTCAACAACTTTTTTCACTGACAGAAATAAAACCAGTTAGCATTTGGGTAAGCCAGTTAGTCACGTCGAGGCGTTTTCTGTGTGAACGATCCCTCACGCACCGGATTGACGGCCTCGCAGGCATAGACTATACTTATTGCTAATCACACCCCATGCCGATTTCTGTGGATATCCGTGTTGTTATGTGTTAATGGTAATAATCTGCCTATACTTCTTTGTCAGGACCCAAGATGGTGGCCACACAGAATTACTATGGAAACCCCGCCCCTCCCGGGAAACCGGTCTTAACATTCCAGACAGGGGAAGTCATCGAGCTGCTGAGAGGAGACCCGGACTCCTCGTGGTGGGAGGTGAGTGTGACCGACCCGAGGAGGAGTAAATGTACCCCGAAACGCTGCACACAGCCAGACCGAAACCCTATCTCTTCTCTCTCCCAGGGGCGGCTAATACTCACCAAAAAATCCGGCTATTTCCCCAGCAGTTCGGTAAAGCCATGTCCGGTGCCGGTAAGAGACTTTATTTGCCATAATGATCATGTTTATCACTAGATCAGTTTATTTTTGTCCTAGCTGATATTTCTATTCATATTGTATGTGCTGAATCCATTCATCAATAAGCAATTGTCCAAGGGTGTCTTTAACCACTTTATCCATCACTACAGTATATATACGTCCTGTGGGACTTCATCTAAGCCATGAGGATGTAGATACACGTCTTGTAGCTGTAGCACAGCTGTGCAGGATTGGGCATTGCTCCAGTGCACACCTCCAGCACTATCTGAGGCAGCACTGATTGGTGAAAGGGAATATATGTTCCCTAAGCCAATAAGATTGATTGTTACCATAAAAAATGCTTTTATTTTTTAAAGGCTGCCATACACTGGTCGACTGCCACCAGATCGATCCCAGATAGATCCCTCTCTGATCTAATCTAATTAGAGAGGGATCTAATGGCTTCCCATACACTGCACACAGATTTTGAGTCACAACCTATAGAGCTGCCCCTGCTCCCTCGGCCAGCAGCAATACATCACATGTCCGCCGGCGCGAGTCCCCGTGTCCCCGCAGTTTCTCACTTCTGTCAGTGTCCTCCTCCATCTTCTCTTCACTTCCTGTCCAGTCCTGGGACAAGAAAGTTCAAACAGTAGAGCGCCCTCTACTGTTTGAACTTTACCTTCTCACAGGACGGGACAGGAAGTGAAGATGGAGAAGATGCTGGAAGAAGTGAGAGACAGCGGGGACTCGCGCCGACGGAAAGGTGATGTATTGCTGCGTCGGTCATCACTGTATCTAACGACGCACTACCGTTTCGCCAGCGATCGAGCTACATTTTCCACCTGGACAGATCGAATGAATCGATCGATTTTGGGTGGAAATCGGTAAGCATTTGCGTAATGATTTCATAACAGATTCGATCACAGTGATCAAATCTACTGTATTTCGACGGCAAATCATTTTAGTGTATGGCTACCTTAGCCACTAGCTGCCCGCTCCACACCAATGGCATGAACGTGGCAGCAGCGCCAGGACCTCTCCACGCCGATTTCCGTGAACGGCCTTCTATGGGGCTAGCAGGAGATCGCGCCCGCCGATGCGATGAAAAGCAGCGCTGTACTGGGGACAGCCGTGTGACACAGGAGAGCAATCGGCTCTCATAGGGTGAAGTCTATGACAGCTGATCGCCGTGATTGGCTGGCTGGGGGAGGGAGGTTTTTGTTTTTTAAAAAGAAAAAGAAAGAAAGAAATAGTAAAATGTATTACAAAAATAAACATATAAATATTTATAAAAAAAATAAATAAACACTGGGGAGCGATCAGACCCCACCACCAGAGAGCTCTGTTGGTGGGGAGAAAAAGGGGGGATCACTTGTGTTCTGAGTTGTGCGGCCCTGCAGCTTGGCCTTAAAGCTGCAGTGACCTGTTAACAGAAAAATGGCCTGGTCTTTAGGGGGGGTTTAACACCGCGGCCCTCAAGTGGTTAAGTTTACAGTGAAAAATACACACTGTAGCATTATTTCAGAACCAAATATCCTCTCTAAAAATTGTGACAGGAACATAATCTGCACTTTATGATGAACGGTAGAAATAGGCAAACAAAATGTGTCTCTTATCTACAGTAGCTTTATATATTTTTAAATTAGAATTGGTAAAACTGAGAAATAATGTGATGAAAAATGATCCCCTCCATGAGGTATACTTACCCCGGGAGTGGGAGGCCTCTGGATCCCAATAATGCTTCCCCCTTCCTCTTGTTTAGCAAGGATCCAGCGCCGGAACCCCTGGACAGCAGCAGAGGACAGCAATATTTACCTTTTGGATCCGGTGCAGGCGCAGTATCATCTCTCCATCACCCCCCCCCCCCCCCCCCCCCGGGTTCCGGCAGAAATAGCTGAGCTTGATTGGGTCCGCTCTGCTGCCCAGGGGTCTTGCGTGTGTGTAATAGAGCGGACCCGATCGGGCTCAGCTGTTTCCGCCAGAGCCCGAGGGGGGAGATGGTACTGCGCCTGCGCTGAATCCAAGAGGTAAATATTGCCACGTGCTACAGGCACTGCCGCGCCTGCGCGCACCTGCCAAAGAAACATGTCAGCGGATATTCAGGGGGGGCGAGCGCTGGACTGGGGCTACACAGGAGGACAGGGGAAGCCTTATTAGGATCCAGAGTCTTCCCCCTCCTGTGGTAAGTACCCCGATGGGGCTTTTTTTTAAATTACAGATTCTCTTTTTGTTTTTTAGGTTTATTCAGTGCTGCATAATATGTTGGCGCTTTATAAATACAATAAATAAATATAATTTACTGATGGGTTTAGACTAAAAAAAGATACAAAAAAAGTTGTATTATTCTTATGAGAGCCTCGTGTTATGGCATACTGATGTCACTAACATTTCTGTTCTGCCGCAGCCCACCATCCGGCCGGACTATACTAAATACCCCTGGTACGTACGCCTCAGCTGCCCCTCCTCCCTTTACACATAGCTGGCTCTGTGACGGTCTCACCTGCTGTTATCTCTTTTAGGTTTGCTGGAAACGTAGAACGACCACAAGCTGACAACCTCTTAAAGGGCCACATCAGCGGAACATACCTCATCCGAGAGCGGCCGGCGGAAGCAGAGCGATTCGCCATCAGCATCAAGTAATGTTTAAAGAGGCCCTGTAGCGACATATATCAGAATGCAGTAAAGAGGCCATGTAGCGACATACATCAGAATGCAGTAAAGAGGCCCTGTAGTGACATATAGCAGAATGCAGTATAGAGGCCCTGTAGTGACATGTAGCAGAATGCAGTAAAGAGGCCCTGTAGTGACATGTAGCAGAATGCAGTAAAGAGGCCCTGTAGTGACATAGTAGAATGCAGTAAAGAGATCCTGTAGTGACATATAGCAGAATGCAGTATAGAGGCCCTGTAGTGACATATAGCAGAATGCAGTAAAGAGGCCCTGCAGTGACATATAGCAGAATGCAGTAAAGAGGCCCTGTAGTGACATATAGTAGAATGCAGTAAAGAGATCCTGTAGTGACATATAGCAGAATGCAGTATAGAGGCCCTGTAGTGGCATATAGCAGAATGCAGTAAAGAGGCCCTGTGGTGACATATAGAAGAATGCAGTAAATAGGCCCTGTAGTGACATATAGCTGAATGCAGTAAAGAGGCCCTGTAATGACATATAGGAGAATGCAGCAATGAGGCCCTGTAGTGACATATAGCAGAATGCAGTAAAGAGGTCCTGTGGTGACATATAGAAGAATGCAGTAAATAGGCCCTGTAGTGACATATAGCTGAATGCAGTAAAGAGGCCCTGTAGTGACATATAGCAGAATGCAGTAAAGAGGCCCTGTAGTAACATATAGCAGAATGCAGTAAAGAGGCCCTGTAGCGACCTATAGAAGAATGCTGTCAATTATTCAGGATAACCACTGTTATTTTCCTGGTTTCAGCAGCAGAAACTCTTCCTATAGCTATATATTGCTGTATATTGGTATGTAGCCTCGCCCTGTGATACTTAGCTTGGGCTATTTAGTTATGTTGAATCCCCTCCCCCCTTTCTTTTCGGACTAAAGATGTCGCCACCAGTGATACATTTCAGATTGTAAATCAGAGAGGAAATATTTTGCAATGGGCCAACAGTTCCTCTTTAACGTGTGACATGATGAGATGAACATGTGTCTGTACACATGTACAAAACCTATTAATAACCAGGCTGCTTTACTTGCTTTATTTTGCTGCCTGAAAGAGTTAATTTCCAGGCATCGAAGTGACAACTCTGTCTTGTGGTACCAGCTAATTTGTAAACATAGGATGTTAACCCTTGTCTGCTTTCATGAAAGCAGGAAGTGGACACCCTGCAGATTTATTGCAGGATTTCTATCAGCTGCAACAAAGATATGTTTTCCTTTAAATGTTGTTATGCTGTTGCTTATCTTTTAGAGCAGAGAGGAAGTTCTGGGTTCAGGTCCACTTAAACTGAGGTTGTGACCATGTCAGCTGGATGTATTATCATCTGACCTTCCTGCCTCCACCAGCAGAGGGAGGCACTGTGCACTCATATTTTAATGTACAATACTTATCTTTTCAGGTTTAACGATGAAGTGAAGCACATAAAGGTTGTGGAGAAGGACAGCTGGATCCACATCACAGAGGCCAAGAAGTTTGAAAGTTTATTGGTAGGTGGACTCTGGGCTGGAGAGTGGAGAGAACATCCACAAACCGTCATTTACATCATCTGCAGCCCAATATGTATCCTCCTAATCATACCAGTTACCGCAATCCCTCTCTGAATGCCGGATTCTCCTGCTTGTAAACAGCTATGAAATATCACTGAAAAACAGCATTTCTGAAACACGACTGTGATGGGCGGAGTTTAAGGGAACGTTTAAAAGCTTTTTACACCTGCGGGGGTTAATTATATTTAGCTTCTCCCAGGCAGAGCCTAGACAGGCTTTTGTCCCCCCAAAACAGTCCATAAAGAGCAATAGCTGTACAGACATGCTGTGTTGCTCCAGGCCGAGGGACATGTTCTGCTCTATGGGCGCGGGGTGGGGGAGAGAGCACAAGCAGCACTTAGCTGCAGGAACTTTCTTTGAAGTTCCCAAACCGACCAAAGGATGTGACGATGTAACCTGGCAGATCTCAGAAGAGAAGGCGGAGACGAAAGGGGACACCTGTATATACATTCGATTTCCAGCAGTCTTTACCTCCTGATTCTGTTTCCTGTTACTATACTCCCTCCTCCAGCACTTCCTGTCCAGATATTTATGAGGTCCTCCGTGTGTTTCCTGTTACTGTACTTCCTCCTCGAGCACTTCCTGTCCAGATATTAATTAGGTCCTCCGTGTGCTTCCTGTTACTGTACTTCCTCCTCCAGCACTTCCTGTCCAAATATTAATGAGATCCTCCCTGTGCTTCCTGTTACTGTATTTCCTCCTCCAGCACTTCCTGTCCAGATATTAATGAGGTCCTCCCTGTGCTTCCTGTTACTGTACTTCCTCCTCCAGCACTTCCTGTCCAGATACTAATGAGGTCCTCCATGTGTTTCCTGTTACTGTACTTCCTCCTACAGCACTTCCTGTCCAGATATTTATGAGGTCCTCCGTGTGTTTCCTGTTTCTGTACTTCCTCCTCCAGCACTTCCTGTCCAGATACTAATGAGGTCCTCCGTGTGTTTCCTGTTACTGTACTTCCTCCTCCAGCACTTCCTGTCCAGATACTAATGAGGTCCTCCGTGTGTTTCCTGTTACTGTACTCCCTCCTCCAGCACTTCCTGTCCAGATATTGACAGCCTCCCTGTGCTTCCTGTTACTGTATTTCCTCCTCCAGCACTTGCTGTCCAGATATTAATGAGGTCCTCCATGTGTTTACTGTTAATGTACTTCCTCCTACAGCACTTCCTGTCCAGATATTTATGAGGTCCTCCGTGTGTTTCCTGTTGCTGTACTTCCTCCTCCAGCACTTCCTGTCCAGATACTAATTAGGTCCTCCGTGTGTTTCCTGTTACTGTATTCCCTCCTCCAGCACTTCCTGTCCAGATATTGACATCTTCCCTGTGCTTCCTGTTACTGTACTTCCTCATCCAGCACTTCCTGTCCAGATACTAATGAGGTCCTCCATGTGTTTCCTTTTACTGTACTTCCTCCTCCAGCACTTCCTGTCCTGGTATTAATGATGTCCTCGGTTGTTTGCAGGAGTTGGTGGAGTATTACCAGACACATTCCTTAAAAGAAAGCTTCAAGCAGCTGGACACGACCCTGAAATACCCCTACAAGACCCGCAACACACGCAGCTCTCCCAAATCCCCCGGTAAGTCCAGCTGCCTGCTTGGCTTCTGTATAGGGGGGAGGGGAGACACGTCTGTACCGAGTGTAAAGGCAGCTACAGCTAGAAGGTTGCAAGTTCTGCTCATTCTCCATCTAGTCTGTATAAAGGGTTTACACCTGGGGGAGTGGCTGAGACCCATGATGCCTGCTGCTGTTCCCTGATAGGTTGTTGTAGCTGCTGATCGTTAGTAGAGATGACCATGTGATGTTTGCATGTGATCGATGGTTATCGAGATGGTAATAATTGCAGAGCTGAATGCAACTCTACACAGCTTGGAATTAGCCAATCCACGTAGTCCTAAAGTAATTCTGATTAGCTCAATTACAAGCTGCATGCAATTTGCATTAAAGTAATCCCGATGGAGAAAAAGGGTTAAAAAATGCACTTAGCTTTGACCTCTGTTTGGTATGTCCGTCCATTACATGCTCAGCCCATCCAGGCACCCTCTGTGTACTCGTGCCCAGTACTCTCTCAGCTGCGGTGTATGGGTGAGCAGGATGCACGAGGGTGTATGGCAGGGGTAGGGAACCTACGGCTCGGGAGTCAGATGTGGCTCTTAGATGGCTACATCTGGCTCACAGACAAATCAGTAGGGGTTGATTCACTGAGCTACACCACTGCTCAAGCAGCACAGCTTAGTGTGGCAGCGCTAGTAACATTTTATAAGTAGGTACACTACTGCTGTAGCATGCACTACTAACTTACTCATGCTACCCCCCAAAACTAACGGCCGCTCCAATTGTCCCACTCTGGACCCTGTCAGGTCCAGTGACTTTGTAGAACGAGATCCCTGCACTTTCAGGCAGCCTATTGGGCCAAAGTGCGAGGATCTCGTCCTACAAAGTGAATCAATCCCCAAGTCAGCTAGCTAATTGTACAAGCTGTTAGTCGGTATTTCTCCTGTCTGGCTCTCGGATGTTGCTGAAACCCAAGAGAAGCTGAAGATGTCTGACACTTCCGCTGCCCGGTGAATCAACTGTGTACACATCACCATGGCAACAGGGACGGGAGCCCTCTGCTGCGCATGCGCACTTGCCCAGTTTAAAACATATTGTATGGCTCTCATGGAAATTTGAATTTCTAAAACAATTTGAAAAATATGTGGCGTTTATGGCTCTGTCAGCCAAAAAGGTTCCTGACCCCTGGTGTATGGAGTGGGCTGCACCTGCACTGGTCTACTGGTCTCAGTAAGAGCCAAGAACGGGCTACAGAATTATTCATGTGTAAGTGACCTTCACTATTGCTGAACCAGAAACACTGTGTTAGATGCAGGAATGCTAGAAGTGTGTCCTGTCTGAGGTGCCTGATTGCTGGCAAATGAAAGCCACTATTGCTGGCAGTTGAAGACTCTTTTTCTTAGAGGACTCCTGAAACAAGAGGGATATGGAGGCTGCTATATTCTTTCCTGTTAAACAATACCAGTTGCCTGGCTATCCTACTGATGTCTTTGGCTGCAGTAGTGTCTGAATCACACTCCTGAAACCCCTCCAACCCCTACTACCTGATGAAGCGGGTTTAGGCCTGCGAAACGCGTTGTGAATTAACCTTTGGAGTGTACCAATAAATATATCCTTTTTGTTGAAATACACAGCTTATTGTGTCTGCTTATAGGAGGTAAGTCCACCGCTGCCTCCCAAGCAATTTTTAACCTTTTAATATTTGATCTTATCCTTTTGGCGCCTCTGTTCAAATTGTTATAAGCATGCAATCCAGTCACACTTAAAGAGGAACTCCAGTGAAAATAATGTATTAAAAAAGTGCTTCATTTTTACCATAATTATGTATAAATGATTTAGTCAGTGTTTGCCCATTGTAAAATCTTTCCTCTCCCCGATTCACATTCTGACATTTATTACATGGTGACATTTTTACTGCGGGCAGGTTATGTAGCTGCTCCTAGCTGGTTTGGCTGTTACAGACAGCTGTAAACAGCTATTTCCTGTCTGTGAACATTGTTACATTGTGGCAGTTTGCCCAGAGTACAGCAGTCCCAGAGCTTTCTGTGGGAGGGGTTTCACCACAATATCAGTCATACAGCGCCCCCTGATGGTCTGTTTGTAAAATGCAATAGATTTGTCATGTAAAAGGGGGTATCAGCTACTGATTGGGATAAAGTTAAATTCTTGGTCGGAGTTTCTCTTTAAGTCAGAGCACCTGATCTGCTGCATGCTTGTTCGGGGGCTATGGCTAAAAATCTGCATTATTTAAAAGGAAATAAGTATGTCAGCCTCCATGTCCCTCTCACTTCAGGTGTCATTTAACCCTCCTGGCGGTCTAATGAATTCCGCCAGGAGGCAGCGCAGCAGTTTTTTTTTTGTTTTTTTTTAAATCATGTAGCGAGCCCAGGGCTCGCTACATGATAGCCGCTACTCAGCGGCATCCCCGGCCCGCTTCGATCGCGGGCGGGGGGATGCACGCAGCTAGCAAAGTGCTAGCTGCGTGCAGCAAAAAAAAATTATGCAAATCGGCCCAGCAGGGCCTGAGAACCTCCTGCGCGGCTTACCCCGAACTACGTTCGGGGTTATCGCCAGGGAGGTTAAAGGAAACCAGAGACGTTAAAAACTAAAGATTTGATACTTTTCCGGGGCTTAATCAAGCCCCAGACCCTGACTGACATGACTTAGCCAGTTACCGGGGCTGATAGCGGCAGAACGGAGAAACGCAGGAGGACAACGAGATATCCTCTGCCTGTAATACGTTTAGCCATAGCCCCGGAACAAGCATGCAGCAGATCTGGTGACTAAAGTGTGACTGGATTAGCTGCATGCTTGTTTCTGGTGTGTGATTCAGACACTACTGCAGCCAAAGAAACCAGCAGGGCTGTCAGGCAACTGGTATTGTTTAACAGGAAATAAGTATGGCAGCCTCCATATACCTCTCACTTCAGGTTCTCTTTAAAGCTTCATTACACTTGTTTTTGGCCTCCCCTATTTAAGCTAGCGTAGACGGCTGTGGGGTATGGATGCAGAAACGCTTATAGATGTCCTGGCAGTCTAAAGGTGGACATACACTAATTGATTTGGTGGCCGATCAACCATACGATTTGATAATTTGTCGAATCAGATGAAAATCGGTGCCTGATTTGACAATGCGACCAATTTCAGGCTAAAATTGATCGCATGTTTCAATCGGACATGCTGCGAGATGTCGGGCCATCGTGGTCGATCAGGCGTGCGGCGGTAACAGCGAGTGATATCGGGATGAGCAATGAACACAAGGAAACCAGAGGGGAGGAGGAGAGGGGACTGAATTTGTCACATTACACACAGGCAAGCTGAGAGCATCTCCAGCCCTCAGCCTGTGACAAACAGAACACAGCTGCCCTCATTGTATCACAGGAATAAATAATCATAAATTATTGAAGCTGTATGCAGCCAGATTTGCTGTGTAAACTATCTAAACTTTAGATAAGATACATAGACAAGTTACTTGTTATAGTTAGTTTTTCATCTTGGATCCGCTTTAAGCACCAGGTATGTTAGTGGCAGCTAACTGTCTGAGTCAGGACTGGGTGTGACCCTCACTGATAAGAAATTACAACTATAAAACACTTTCCTAGCAGAAAATGGCTTCTGAGAGCAGGAAAGAGATAAGAAGGGTCACCAGTTCATAGATTTTAGCTCTGGCATACTTCAATGGATGTGTCATCGAGCAAAAACAATAAAACAGTAAAAACTTAGATTTTAAAAAGTCATTTTTAGGAGGAGGTTAGATACAACTGTTTTTCACCTCGGGGTATCCTTTAAAGGACAACCGAGGTGACATGTGACATGATGAGTTAGACATGTGTACAGTATGTACAGTGCCTAGCACACGAATAACTAGGCTGAGTTCCTTTTTTTTTTTTTTTTCTCTGCCTGAAAGAGTTAAACATCAGGTATGCAAGTGACAGTTTCTGTCCGGGTCAGGACTGGGTCAGACTATTGCATAACCCTCACTGATAAGTAATTACAGCCATAAAATACTTTCCTGTCAGTAAATGGCTTCTGAGAGCAGGAAATAAATAAAAAGGGTCAATAATTCATAGATTTGAGCTCTAGCATACTTCAATGAAGGTGTCATATTTAAATATGGCAGATTTGAATATAAAATAAAATAGTAGGATATCTAAAAAAAAAGTCATTTTTAGGCGAAGGAGGATAGATACAATTGTTTTTCTTATCAGTTTATTTTCATCTCGGGTGTCCTTTAAGGCTGGCTTTACACTGCAGATTGGCGGTGCAGGCCTTCGGGGATTACCGCGTTACTACACGGTAATCCCTCTCTGGCATCCAGCCAAGCAGGAACTGACTCACTTTCTGTTGGGGAATCGATGACGGTGCAGAAGCATATTACTAAAATATGCTTCTGTGCATTGCGATGCTGAAAACTGCAGCAGGTTTTTTAAATACAGGCGCGTTACCATAGACTTACACCTCGTCCGGTCTGATGCAGATCACTGCAGGAGGTAACGTAGGTATGGACGCGCGTTAGGGCAGCGTACCGCAACACGGCGAGTGTGAACTACCTCACAGACTTTCAGTGGGGTGACCCAACGTGAAAGGGCCCTCGGTTAATCCTTTTGCTCAGGACCTGGACTGTCCTTTTCATGCAGTCAGGTGTACTGGTAGATGATTGGCCGCTGGTGGCTTTCCTTTGCTAGCGCAGCCTCCTGGGTAGCCAGGATTGGTTTGTTAGGTTGTTCTGGTCACGTCAGATGGCCAGCGGGTCGTAGTTACGGGGAGATACCAGCAGGACATCTCTATGAGGGCTGCAGATCTGCTTATAATTCATACTTGCCTTCCCTCTTTAACCCTTTATTGCTGCTTTTCTCCGCAGACCTGTGCTTATGCCGCTTTGCTGCTGTTTTATAACTTTTATTTATTTTTGTTTCTCTCTTTGCTGTTCCTCTGCCTGTTGTGTTTCTCTCTGAACTCTTTGCAGCTTCCTGTGCTTCCTACAACTTTTCTTTTCTCAGTCCTCAGAGCCACAACTTCCCTTGTCAGACTCCGTCCACTCCCTTCTGGTCAGGTACTGCCGCCTTGTGGTCTTTTCTCGGCACTGCAGTGATTGAGATAATGTAGAGTCAGTTCTCTCTCTAATGCCTAGTTATAGTGGAGCATCAGCTGCTGCCACCCTGTGGTCATCTCTGATACTGCAGCCAATGCTAAACCGTTAGAATTAAACTAGCTTATTATTTAACAAGATTTTGCACAATATTCATGTTTAGTATCTGGCTGCAACAAGTGTAAACTTCTCTAGCAGATCAGTGGCTGGTTACTGTAGCCCTGATATATAAAATATGCATATGAACATATATACTGTATATATTAACCTCCTGAGCGGTATGGACGAGCTCAGCTCGTCCATCACCGCCGGAGGCTGCCGCTCAGGCCCTGCTGGGCCGATTTTTATCAAATAAAGTGCAGCACACGCAGCCGGCACTTTGCCAGCCGCGTGTGCTGCCTGATCGCCGCCGCTCTGCGGCGATTCGCCGCGAGCAGCGGCGAAAGAGGGCCCCCCTAGCCGCCTGAGCCCTGCGCAGCCGGAACAAAAAGTTCCCGCCAGCGCTAAGGGCTGGATCGGAGGCGGCTGACGTCAGGACGTCGGCTGACGTCCATGACGTCACTCCGCTCGTCGCCATGGCGACGATCTAAGCAAAACAAGGAAGGCCGCTCATTGCGGCCTTCCTTGTTTATTATGGGCGCCGGAGGCTTTAAAAAAAAACCCTCCCGCAGCCTCCCTGGCGATCTCAATAGAACGCCGAGGAGGTTAATAAAGTCAGATGGGAGTTGGTTTATATTTAGAATCGAGAACAAGTCACCTAACATTATTTCCCTCATGCAGAGAGATGCAGGAAAGCTAGACTAGTACCTGTCATGTTAATTGCTGCACTCCCATAGTTTCTATCTCACCCGGAAGATGTGGAGGGGGGGAAGCCCGAAAGACGTGGCAGCACTGGGGGTGGGGGAGTTGGTAGTAACGCCTAGGGGATGTGGCAGTGCTGGGGGCAATCCCTGGGGTATGTGGCAGCCCTGGGGGGGGGGGGGGGGGGGGAGGGTAATGCTTGACCAGCAAGGTTATACCACGGGCAGTATTTGGGAGACAAGATAATACTGGTTGGAAATATTCGTTGTTGGGGTACATGGGGGGTTTATCTTTTACATGGGTGGACTTATACTCGAGACACATTTTGTAATTTAGAAAGAGTGAAAAGTGAGGGTGTTTGACTTAAAGGATACCAGAAACGAAAGGTTCTGGTAAAAAGGATAGCTGCAGTGTGTGTGTGTGTGTGTGTGTGTGTGTGTGTGTGTGTGTGTGTGTGTGTGTGTGTGTGTGTGTGTGTGTGTGTGTGTGTGTGTGTGTGTGTGTGTGTGTGTGTGTGTGTGTGTGTGTGTGTGTGTGTGTGTGTGTGTGTGTGTGTGTGTGTGTGTGTGTGTGTGTGTGTGTGTAAAAGTATATACCTTCCGCTCCTCCTGCCCCCCTCCGTCTGCCGCTGTTAGTGTAATATACATGCCTGGCGACTTGCTTGACCTTTGTCCCGGACATACTGCGCCCTGTGTGCACAGTATGTCCTCCTCTCTTCACTTCTGGCCGGTGCATAGCGATCGGCTCAGAAGCACGCTGCCCCTCTGTCTCCCCTGCGCTGCGTGTGCGCTCCACTACACCAAGCGTCACATGCTAATCATGTGACGCTTGGTGTAATGCAGAGCACACGCAGCCCAGAGGAGACAGAGGGGTCAGCGTGCTTCTGAGCCGATCGCTATGCACCGATGTTGTGTCTGATTGCGCTGCCTGATAATTTGCGCTGCCCCGCATGCGCGATAGGAGACTGTGCGGCCACAGTTCCTATTTAATTATGTTGCTGTTGGTAAAATAGTAAATATTTCCGATTCCACACATCCTACACTCCCCAAATTTTCAGGGTAGGGAGGGGATCCCCCGAACTATCTCTATGCCAAATTGCAGCCCCCGAGCCCCACTGGTTTCTGAGATACGTTTTTGTAATCCGTCTCCTGAACCAGCGGGGCTTGGGAGCTGCAATTCGGCATAGAGGTAGTTCGGGGGATCCTCTCCCTTCCCTTAAAATTTTGGGAGTGTAGGATGTGTGGAAGCGGAGATATTTAGTATTTTACCAACGGCAGCAGAATTACCATAACTTCACACTGAGCATGCGTGCAACTGTGGAAGGGAGTTTCCGGGCAGCGCAATCAGACATTACACCGGCCAGAAGTGAAGAGGGGAGGAGATACTGCGCACACAGGTCGAGTATGTCCGGGACAAAGGCCAAGCAAGTCGATGGGACACCGGCATGTATATTACACTAACGGCAGCAGGAGGAGCGGACTGTATGTACTTTTTACCCCCCACACACTGCAGCTATCATTTTTACCAGAACCTTTTGGTTCTGAGATCCTTTGACTTATAGTGTTAGCTGAATTTTTTTCTAGTATATACAGTAAATATGCAGAGTTGCAGCTGCCATCTTCGGATGACCTGATTGGCTGGTGTGATCCCTCCTGCCAGTTTCCCTGAACCCATTGCTTTGTCTCACTAGCGCCCCCCTGTGTTCTCGAGCTGTAGATTTCTGTCCTGAAGCCAAGGTCCTTTGGTATTTTCCTAGCATTGAACACTGAGTTCCTAAACTCTCTATACCTGATGTATACCAGTACAGGGTGTGTGAAAATGCCTTCTGAAGTCACAGATTTTGGTACTTCCTCTGGGGCTGGAGAACATCAGTGATGGGGCAATCCTGGCCTGGGCACAGGAGAATCCTCTACAGATCAGAGTCCTATCACAAGATCTAGAGGAGAAAGCAATGTGTTCAGTAAAACTTTCCATAAAAGGCTGTTTAAGATTGGGAGGCATAGTCACAGTGTGTGTAGAATTATAACCATGTAATATGTAGAGTGACAGATCGGGAGGCATAGTCACAGTTTGTGTAGAATTAGAACCATGTAATATGTAGAGTGACAGATCGGGAGGCATAGTCACAGTTTGTGTAGAATTAGAACCATGTAATATGTAGAGTTACAGATCGGGAGGCATAGTCACAGTTTGTGTAGAATTAGAACCATGTAATATGTAGAGTGACAGATCGGGAGGCATAGTCACAGTTTGTGTAGAATAAGAACCATGTAATATGTAGAGTGACAGATCGGAAGGCATAGTCACAGTTTGTGTAGAATTAGAACCATGTAATATGTAGAGTGACAGATCGGGAGGCATAGTCACAGTTTGTGTAGAATTAGAACCATGTAATATGTAGAGTGACAGATCAGGAGGCATAGTCACAGTGTGTGTAGAATTAGAACCATGTAATATGTAGAGTGACAGATCGGGAGGCATAGTCACAGTTTGTGTAGAATTAGAACCATGTAATATGTAGAGTGACAGATCAGGAGGCATAGTCACAGTTTGTGTCGCATTAGAACAATGTAATATGTTGAGTGACAGATCGGGAGGCATAGTCACAGTGTGTGTAGAATTAGAACCATGTAATATGTAGAGTGACAGATCGGGAGGCATAGTCACAGTTTGTGTTTCTCATACATCACCCTCCATCGGACCCCCTTCCCCCGGGCGCTCCCACTGTTCCCATTCTCTCTTTCGTGTCTGTCCTCTTTTCACATATCCATCAGATCTCCAGCAAATGCCACATCCTCCCCTGCAGCTACATAACAGCATAATGACCTTTAAAGAAAATAATTGCTTGATACAAATCCTGCAATAAATCTGCAGTTTGTCTACTTCCTGCTTTCATGTGTAAACACATCCTGTGTTTATAAATTAGCTGATCTGCCGAGGCAGCCAGCTGACACACCTGAGAGATCAAATTACAGTGGTGATTAGTCACAGATGAGGGGGAATTAGACAGGCTAAACTCTCTAAATACATACAGGGTGTATTTCTCTCTGTTTTCCTTCTGCCCTGTGCTAGAGTTCAGGTCCACTTTAACTGTAAAATCTACCAAATGATCAACCATACAATCGATTGAATCGGGTGCCATTAATGCTAACGATCATTCTATTGATCTTTCCGTAGATCCAAATTCCGGAATTATTTTATTTCATCCGATCACTTATTTCCCCTACATCGGTGGCCCCGAATGATTGTTTTCAATCGATGGATGATCGATACTTTGGAAAAATTGGATCGTTATTGGGCACTCTTAGATTGTACAAACAATATTGTATCATTAGTGGGCAGTAAATGCTACAGACCCATGTTCTGGAGGGCAGGTGGTGTACAGAGTTGGTGTGGTGTGGTCACATGCTGAAATCGTCATATTCTCAGGAACTGTAACCAGTGATGTGTAAAGGTCAAATGGGACCCTAGGCAACACAGCAGATTTGGCTCCTCCTACTTATCGCATGGCTTTTCAGGTGACAGGAGGTGCCAGCCAGGCCCTGGGAAACCCATCAGGCCATAGGCACCTGCCCAGGTTGCCTTTGTGGACGATCCGGCTCTGACTATGACAGGGCGTCTGGAGTCATCTGATCAATAGAAGACATAAGAATCGGCATCATTTGGACACATCTTGTGTACAGTCTTTACGTCATCACTATCCTCTGTCTTGTCTGTGATTGGTTAATAAGCTGTCTATTATCACCCTGTGTTTCATCTGTGATTGGTAAGTCATTTGTCCGTCATTACCGTCTATCATTGTTTGGGCAGCTGTCATCCTTCTCTGTGACTGGCCAGTCAGCTGTCTGTCATTATCCACACATTGGGCTATGAAGGTATATTTAGCTAAAGCTTTTTTTCCCTCCAATCGAATGTCAGCTCTTAAGGGACATACACACGCTCAACAAAAGTCTTTTACTATAAACAACTAAAATATTTTATGAAAAAAAAGTTGGAAAGATACGTCTTGGCATGCAAACAACTGTTATACACACGGAACGATTTGACGGACAACTTGGCGAACTACAAATTTACATATTGTTACTACACTAGTGAACGACTAATATGTTCTAGTTAGTAATGGAAGTCATTGAAAAGTCACAGCAGACTTCTGCACACATTGCCGTGTTGGACACAACTTCTCTTATGTTGGGAATACACGTGTCGTTTTTTCCGCTCAATCGATTTCGCCACTCGATTCGCTTATCTTCTGCTCCTTTTTCTCATCTTTTCCCATTCACCGATATCAGGAATCGAGCGGCAAAACAATCGAACGGGAGATCGGACATGTCGGAAATTATCTAACCATCTATCTGCCGCAAAAACAACCTTTCCTAGCATAAATTGTTTGTCAAGTTAATCCAACAGTTGGATTGACTTGAGCTGCGTCTTATCAGTTGTTGGTTCCCTCTTATCTGTGATAACGCCTTGACAAAAGTTGTCCGACTTCTTCAAGTGGTTTGATAATTGTGCATTTAAAAAACTTTTGTTGAGCTAGAACATATTTGTTCACTAGTTGAGTAACAATATGTAAATTTGTAGTTGTTCATCAAGTTGTCCGTCTAATCGTTCTGTGTGTATAATAGTTGTTTGCATGCCAAGACGTAGCTTTCCAACTTTATTAATCGTAGTTGTTTGTAAAGTTGTTTATAGTAAAAGAATTTTGTCGAGCGTGTGTATGTGCCTTGATACACTTAAAGCCTCATATGATTTCTTATAAATGTAAATAAACATTGTGTACAGTATAGTGTGCTGCTGTCAGTGTCTGATTGTGACCTCACTTCTTGTTCCCCCCCTGCAGTGTTCACGCCACGTCCCATAGGGACCGCCATTGCCAGGTACAGGTTTGAGGCCAGGGACATGAGAGAGCTGTCTCTGCGGGAAGGAGACATTGTGAAGATCTACAGCCGGATGGGCGGGGACCAGGGCTGGTGGAAAGGAGAGACAAATGGAAAGGTAACAGCAAAGCCCGACCGCGGGGGGGAGTGTACTGGATTCGGGCACTATACTGCCAGAGTATTTAAACCTTTTAGCAGCCAATTTATTTAGAGGCTTGCAAGTGCCCCAGGCCAATTTTATTTTAGCACTTTTATTTCTTAGAATTTTTTGCTTTTAATTAGTTCTGCTGTAATGTGTATTTATGGTCACTTGTCATTAGGGGGCAGTGTTAGATAATAACAGAGGACTTCTGCTTTCAGTTTCTATATTTTCTGCTGGCAGAGAGACTGCAAAGCATTCCAATAATTTACAGCACAAGTGCTGCTGACTGAGGTCAAAAGCAGTACACTTATCTCAAACGACATAACTCTATTGATGCTGCCAATGGGTTAAAGCATATCTTACACAGAGCAAAGCTACCTAAGGTAAGTACAGAGACATGTTCATGATGGAACCACAAACCTCTGTGTTGTCTGTTCCGCTCTTTGTCCCCACTCTCACCCACCCACGCTCTGAAAAACTTGACTTGTAGCTTAAAGAGACTCTGTAACATCAAAAACATCCCCTGGGGGGTACTCACCTCGGGTGGGGGACCCCTGAGGGACGGAGGACGGCGTGGGAAGCCTCATTAGGATCCGGAGGCTTCCCCCACCCGAGGTGAGTACCCCCCAGGGGACGTTTTGACGTTACAGATCCTCTTTAAAAAGAACCCGAGGTGGGTTTCTGGCATGAATATTAGGAGTCAGAGGCTGGTGATAGTATGCAGAACTAGCCTCTGTGTCTGTACTGTGCCCCCCCCCCCCCCCAGCAACTTGTCGCTAGCTGGCTGTTTACCTTTGTGCTGCCATTCACCCGCCGATTCCCTGCTTCCTCCATATTGCCACCTCGGGTTCTCTTTAAAGGGAGCCTGAATTTAAAAAAAAAAAAAAAAAATTCTTACCTGGAGCTTCTTCTAGTCCATCGCTGTCCTCCAGGTTCACATCGCATTGTCACTGTCACCCCATTTGCTGTCCTAGCCGTGGACACCTCCTCAATCGCACTCCGTGGTCAGGAGCATTCTGCGCTTGCACAGTTGGTAAAACGTGCAACTTCGCAGGAGCAGAACTTTACCGTGGCTGACCGTGGCAGGACAATGTAGATGAGGACAGCAAGGGACCAGATAGACTGCAGGGGGCTGGAAGAAGCCCCAGCTTAAGTAAAAATCAACCTTTATTTTCACTGAAAGGACACCTAAAGCGAGAGCGATATGGAGGCTGCCATATTTATTTCCTTTAAAAGGAAACATCAGGGGAAAAAAATGTAAAATCAGCTTTACTCACCTGCGGTTTTCTCCAGCCCCTTGCAGTAGACTGTCCCATGCTGACCGCTCCGCTCTCCGCCGCCGTCCTGGGCTCCCCGCACGGTGCAGAGGCCGACCTCAATGTCATTCTTACGCGGCTGCGCAGGTGGTAGTAGTTCTGCGCCTGTGCAGTACGCCGCAGACAATCGTGGCCATGTTTGACAGCGGTTCTTCATGCAGCCGCAGTAAGGACCAACCTCGAGGTTGGCCTCTGCACCGTGCGGGGAGCCCGGGACAGTGACGGAGAGCGGAGCGATCAGCGTGGGACAGTCAGCTGCAACGAGCTGGAGAAAGCCCCAGGTGAGTAAAGTTGATTTTACATTTTTTTCCCTGAGGTTTCCTTTAAAAAGAACCAGAGCTAAAGAAAAGATTCTATACATACCTGGGGCTTCCTCCAGCACTCAGTCGGAGCCAGTTTTAACCAGATTTGTATTTTATAGGCTTAATTGTCTCTTTAATTAGCTTTACTGTAAATATGCCTTAATTGAACTTGAGGATTGAAAATGGATACCTCAGTAGTGGAAAGTGTCTGGGCAGGTCAGAGGATTTCTGGATAACCCTGCACCCCAACATTCCAGCGCTGGGTACCCCTAAACATATTCAACCAAATTGCTAAATATGCTTCCGGTCTATTCACTAGGTTCTCCGGACTGGGCATGTGCGACTTAAGACTGCACATTCCCGGTAGAACGAAGCCGCTCGTACATGCTTTTCTCCCAGCATGAACGCTTCATTCTACTGGGCATGTGCAGACCTTTCTCGCACATGCCCAGTACAGACAAGCTATTACAGGGCCTAGGAGCGTGGCCACGAGAAGAAGAAGCTCCTGGGCAGTTATGGTGGCCTAGATGAGGATCCTAAAATCCTCTGGACCATTGACTCTCCACTACTGAGCTCAGTATCCAGGTGTTAATCCCTCTCTAGTTACAGGTATGCTTTAAATTACTGCTCAGGCTAGACAATCCCACTCCTTCTCCCTCTACAGTCACTTCTCCAGTGATGCTCTTATTGCCGGTTAGGTTCCAGTAGAGAAGCTGCCCACTGACTTCCTGTATTTGGGATCACTGGAAGTGACATCTCTCGCAGGACGAGACGCTAATAATCAGAACTAGCAAGTAAATTATATGCTGCTTAGAATTGGGCCACTCAGCTTCACTTCCTGCCTATGCTGATTAGCCCATTTTCTGCGTGCCATTTGCATGCAAGCTAGAATCAATCATATCCTATTAGCCACCACTGCCTGTGTGTGGACACGATAGTAAGCAGCTTTCAGTAGCTCTGAGAAGTGGTGGAAGCTATGAGGTTTATTGCTGTCTGTGTTCCTGATGATTTTACATTGACTACCCTTGTGATGGAACAGGAAACAACCAGCAGCTGGTACCAGCTCATGCACTGTGGCTCAGCCCCCAAAATATGCAGCACTGCGTGGTTCCCGGGTGTGGTCCAGGTGTCGGACTTTGTCTGATATTTCAATACACATAAGGTGACACCGTGCTGGATTAGATCCGACTGCATCCCTAGTGATTGGGCCAAATGCACCCTCGTAATATTTAAAAGACAACTGGAATATGGAGGCTGCCATGTTTATTTCCTGTTAAGCAATACCCGCTGCCTGGCAGCCCTGCTGATCTATTTGGCTGCAGTAGTGTCTAAATCACAAACCTGAAACAAGCATGCAGCTAATCCAGTCAGACCTGACAATGTCAGAAACACCTGATCTGCTGCATGCTTGTTCAGGGGCTATGGCTCAAATGTTAGAGCCAGAGGATCAGCAGGATAGCCAGGCAACTGGTATTGCTAAAAAGGAAATAAATATGGCAGCCTCCATATCGCTCTCACTGCAGTTGTCCTTTAAATTACGTGGCACGGCAGCAATCAAAGTGTCGAACGGAGTACTCAATACAAGGGCTTTTACACACCATTTTGTGATTTTCACACTGTTGGCCTCAATCGAAACGCGGGGAAAATGCAGCAGAACTAGGATTGCCTCTTTAGAAAATTGTTAACCCATTCAGTATGTATGCCATCTGATGACTGCAATTATAACTTTACTGTACTTGTGTTTTTCAAAAACAAAACGCAGCTGGTGTGAAAGAGTTATAAAGCGGCTGATGACATGTTGAATTTTATCTGGCAACAGCGCCCCCTAGTATTGTCTAGAGCCTAGGTTCTCAACATGTGGTATGCGTACCCTAGGGGGTGCTCGGGCGTGATATACTTAACCAAGAACAACAAATTTAGAGTTTAAGAAAATTATAAATCTTATTTAAACAACACCAGATTTGTATTTTAGCTAATTAAAAGCAATAGTGAATGCTTGGAAATGGTTTAGGAACCAAGTATCATGTACTAGGATTAAATATATATTTATCAAGGGATACTTGTGATAATGTTTACTATGCTAGGGGGTAATTGGTGAGTACAGGGTTTTAATAGGGGTACATACCAATAAAATGTTGAGAAACACTGGTCTAGAGGAAACACTGCACTCTCACCATAGTGTGTGCTAGAGCTGGTATTAGTGATGGGAATTCCGGCTCTTCTCTGAGAATCGGCTCTTCTGAATCGGCTCCCATTAAAGAGCCGGCTCTTACGGCTCTGAATCGGCTCTTCATTAAATATCACTAGACACCACTCAGAATCGGAGTAAAAGCCCCGCCCAAGTCTCCATGACAACTCCAGACTGCTTCTCTGACTGGGGCAATCCCTCCTGCTACTGCTCTGCTCCGCCCCGCCCCATACACTCCTACAAGCTGCAAGAGGAGGACTACATCTCCCAGCATGCCTCAGCGCCCTTTATTACAGAGCAAAGCTGTGTGGGGCGGCTGAGGCATCGGCTCTTTTAAAACTGAGAGCCGGCTCTTGTCGTTCGCAGCAAAGAGCCGGCTCGTTCGCGAACGACCCATCACTAGCTGGTATCAACAGTATCAACTAAAAAAATTAAGCTCATGAAAACAGCACCACACTGTATAAAGGTATAAAGCATCTGTAACATTTTTATTCAATATAATTCAATCCAATATAATATTATATTGAATACAAATGTTACAGATGCTTTATACCTTAATACAGTGTGGTGCTGTTTTCATGAGCTAAATTTTTTTGTTGTTAACAGCGCCCCTAGTGGCAGACATTTTTCTTGTCAGACTACCGTATGTCTAATGCTGGATACACACGGTGTGTTTCCGCACTCGATGCCCCTGTCGAATTCGCGTTGACTCGATTATTTCTGACATGTCCGATTCGCGTTTCGATGGATCGTTGGATTGATTTGGCACACTTTACATGCGAATCGACCGAACGATCCATCGAAATGCAAATCGGACATGTTGGAAGTAAACGAATCGACGGGAAATCGAATGCGGGAATGCACCGTGTGTAGCCAGCATAATGCTGGGAACACACTATTCATTTCTGCCGTGCGGTTTTGCTCTCGAACGTTTTTGCCGCTCGATTTTAGCTCTCAATTCTTATCTTCCTCTCGTTTTTCTTTTTCATTCACTTCTGTCAGAAATTGAGCGGCAAAACAATCGAAAGGGAGATCGGACATGTCGGAAATTATCTATCGAACCATCTTATCTGCCGCAAAACAAACCGTGTATTCCCAGCATTACATTTATCCTATGCTGGAAAGGGACAATGGCCCATATGCAATTCATGTTTTCTCCTGAGTGGTATCTTCATACCTGGTCATAAAATGCTTTTTAAACCCCCAGCAAGGAAGAAAATACTCAGGATAATTTTGATAGTACTTTTTCAATTGTAAAATGCTTAAAAGTAATTTTAAAAAGAATATGAAAATGATCTCCAAGGAGGTAACGCAGGAGAAAAAGTGTGGGAACAATGTCAGATAGAGTCCAGCAGGATTCAACAGGTTTAAAGGAAACCCGAGGTGAAAAGAAACTGATGAGATAAACAATTGTATCTATCCTCCTTCTCCTAAAGATGCATTTTTAGAATATCCCACAGCTTTAATGTTTAAATCTAGTTTTTACCTTTTCATTGTCTCTGCTCAATGGCACCTTCATTGCAGTATGTCAGAGCTCAAATCTATGAACCTTTTACCTCTTTCCTGCTCTCAGAAGCCATTTACTGACAGGAAAGTGTTTTATGGCTGTAATTACTTATCAGTCATGGTCCAGAAGCGGACAGGAACTGCCACTTACATACCTGATGTTTAACTCTTTCAGGCAGAGAAAGAAAAAAAAGGAACACAGCCTAGTTATTTGTGTGGTTGGCACTGTAAATACACATGTCTATCTCATCATGTCACATCGGTTGTCCTTTAAAGAGACCCTGTACTGAAAAAAAGTCCCCTGGGGGCTACTTTCCTCAGGAGGGAAAATCCTTAGGGTCCCAATGAGGCTTCCCCCTCCCCTGTAGCTGCAGGCAATCCAGCGCTGGCTCCCCCGAAGTGTCCCGCAATCCTGGCTCGACACGCTACATTTATTTACCTTCCCTGGCTCCAGGGGGGGGGCGCTGTTGCGGCTCCCCACCCGGAAATAGCCGATCTCCGTCGAGTCCGCTCTACTACGCAGGCGCAGGAGACTTGCGTCTGTGCAGTAAAGTGGACTGACAGCAATTAGTTATTTCCGCCTATCTCCGTGCGGAGAGCCGATACTGCGCCTGCGCTGGAGCCAGGAAGGTAAATATTTACATTCCCGCTGTTCGGAGGGGCACAGCGACACCGCCGTGGGACACAGGAGGACGGGGGAAGCCACAATAGGATCCAGGGGCTTCCCCCACCCGAGGTAAGTACCCCCAGGGGAGGTTTTTCTCTTTACAGGTTTTCTTTAAATGCAACCAAAACTATTAGTATATCATTCACCATATGCACATGATAAGTATATGTACTCACGCTGATGTCTCCTCACAGATCGGCTGGTTCCCGTCCACCTACGTAGAAGAGGAGAGAGTTCAGTGACCCCGGTGACCTTTCCGTGGTGAAGTCTCCGCCTCCCTCCAGACTTCTCCGCCTCCTTCCAGACTTCTTGACTCGTTTGCACAATAAAAAAAAAAAAGACATTCAGGACTTTTTCTTCAGAGATTCCCTCCAGCCAATGAACTGTGCGCCCCTCCTCCCACCCGGGTGGTCTTCCTCGCTGGTATTACTTGTATATAAGATTTATAATTCTGATTTATGGCAGTGGAACGGGAGGAGGGGGGCCGTCTGCCAAATGTTGGCTCCGCCTCTTTTAAAAGAAAAAAAAATTAAAGTCCTTCCATTTCTGACTGGCGATTCTTCCTTCTCTGTCATGGAAAGGGCGTCGTCATCGCAGTGGGTCCGCCCCCAGCTGAACACAGTGTTGGGATGATCCGATTGGTTCTTCTGATACAAGACCCGCAGGAATATATTTCTTAAAGGGGAACTGAAGTAAGAGGTATACGGAGGCTGTCATATTTATTTCCTTTTAATCAATACCAGTTGCCTGGCAGCCCTTCTGGTCTATTTCTCTGCAGTAGTATCTGAATAATGCCAGAAACAAGCATGCAGCTAGTCTTGTCAGATCTGACTTTAAAGTCTGAAACACCTGATCTGCTACATACTTGTTCAGGGGCTATGGCTAATAGTATTAGAGGCAGAGGATCAGCAGGGCTGCCAGGCAACTGGTATTGCGTAAAAGGAAATAAACATGGCAGCCTCCATATACCTCTCTCTTCAGCTCCCCTTTAAAAAAAAATACATTTTTTACCTGATCACCAAATGATTCCGGTGGTCTGGGGTGGGCTTTGGTGGACCATGAAAAGGATTTGATAACCGTCATAACACCTGTTTAGTAGGAATGTTCAATGAGATGTTAAAGTGGACCTGAACTCAGAACTTCCTCTCTGCTCTAAAAGATACACAATAGCATAACAACCTTTAAAGTGTACCGGAGACAATCTAAAATAGAAGTTTTATACATACCTGGAGCTTCCTCCAGCCCCATGCGCACGGTTCGCTCCCACGCCGCTGTCCTCAGACTTCTGTATCGCTGGCACCCGGTCCCGTAACTTTAGCCAGTCTGCGCAAGACAAAGGCGCTCTCTACGTATCGAAGTGCACAGAGCGCACTTCTCTTACGCAGACTGGCCGGAGTTACAGGACCCGTTACCGGTGATACAGAAGGCTGAGGACGGTGGTGTGGGAGCGAACCATGCTGATGGGGCTGGAGGAAGCTCCAGGTATGTATAAAACTTCTATTTTAGATCGTCTCTGGTACACTTTAAAGGTTATTATGCTGTTGCTTATTTATCTCTGATTTCATTTGAAGGGAACCCGAGGTGAGAGGTATATGGAGGCTGCCATATTTGTTTCCTTTTAAATACCAGTTGCCTGGCTGTCCTGCTGATCTATTTGGCTGCAGTAGTGGCTGAAGTAGCTCAGAAACAAGCATGCAGCTAATCCTGTCAGTTCTGACAATATTGTCAGAAACACCTGATCTGCTGCATGCTTGTTCAGGGGCTATGGCTGAAAGTATTAGAGGCAGAGGATCAACATGATAGCCAGGAAACTAGTATTGCTTAAAAGGAAATGATTATGGCAGCCTCCATATAACTCTCACCTCGGGTTCACATTAAAGAAAAACATTTCTTTGTTACAGCTGATACAAAACCTGTAATAAATATGCAGTGTGTCTACTTCCTGCTTTTATGGAAGCAGACATAGGGTTAACATCCTGTGTGTTTACAAATTAGCTGGTGTGCTGATGCAGCCAGCTGACACAGATGAGAGATCTAATTGCAGTTGTGATTAGTCACAAATGAGGTGGAATTAGACAGGCTAAACTATAAATACATACAGGGTGTATTTCTCTCTGTTTTCCTTCTGTCCTGTGCAAGAGTTCAGGTCCACTTTAATCATTCCGAGATGATAATTTTCTGTGGCTTTATGCAGCTGTGAATGGACCAGTCATGCAGCAGCTGCAGTTGATCGGTGTATTTCCAAGCTGCACAAATTTGCGCACACACACACAAAATAAAATTACATCAACTTAGAATTATTTGCATCTCACGGTCCATCCCTATGACTGGGTCAGCAGTGTATTTGTACTGCATTCATACTGAGCAGGTATTGCTAAGAAAAAACAATTTAAAAATTGTTATAACTTCATTAAAGGGAACCTAAACTGAGAGTGATATGGATGTTTCCTGTTAAACAATACCAGTTGCCTGGCAGCCCTGCTGCAGTGGTGGCTGAATCACACACCTGAAAACAAGCATGCAGCTAATTTAGTCTGACTTCAGTCAGAGCACCTGATCTGCATGCTTGTTCAGGGGCAATGGCCTCAATTCACTAAGATCATGCTGGAGATAATAAGGCAAGAGAAAACTTACCTCCACCCAGTGAGAGAGTTATCTTATCTCTTCATTCCTTAAAGGGGAACTGAAGAGAGAGGTATATGGAGGCTGTCATGTTTATTTCCTTTTAATCAATACCAGTTGCCTGGCTGCCCTGCTGGTCTATTTCTCTGCAGTAGTATCTGATTAAAACCAGAAACAAGCATGCAGCTAGTCTTGTCAGATCAGACTTATAAGTCTGAACCACTGAAACACCTGATCTGCTGCATGCTTGTTCAGGGGCTATGGCTAATAGTATTAGAGGCAGAGGATCAGCAGGGCTGCCAGGCAACAGGTATTGTCTAAAAGGAAGTAAACATGACAGCCTCCATATACCTCTCTCTTCAGTTCCCCTTTAATTTACCTCCTCTGTAGTTAAGTTACCTCCTCTGTAGTTATTTTCCCATGCAGTTAATTAACAGCCTGTCTTTAACTCTGGAGTTATTTTAAGGATTGAAGAGTTAACTTAAAGACAGAAGAGTTAACTTTAGGTTTGCCTGAGGTAAAATGTTTCCTGAATACTACATGCCTTATCACCATGGTAACAACTCTAGAAGAGTTATTAAAGACAGGAGATAAGCTTAGTGAATTGAGGCCCTTTGGCTAAAAGTATTAGAGACACAGGATCAGCAGGAGAGTCAGGCAACTGGTATTATTTTACAAGGAAAAATCCAGATCCTTCTCAGTTTAAGTTCCCTTTAAAAGATACCAGAGCCTAACATCTAATGGATTAAAAAAATGTGATGTGGGAGGGGTTCATCCTTCACTTACCACTCCCTCTGTTCAAAAATCTGTCCCTCCCCGTTATAGCCCCCGTTTGTGGCTCCCGGTCAGCCATCCACTATTCAAATCCTGCACCTTCTGACATCACTTAGGCCTAGTGCACACCAGAGCGGTTCTGCTGCGGTTTGTGATCCGCTTGCGGGTGCGGATACGCTAGGGTAATGTATTTCAATGGGCTGGTGCACACCAGAGCGGGAGGCGTTTTGCAGAAATGCATACTCCCGGCCTGCTGCAGATTTTGGATTGCGGATGCGTTTCTGCCTCAATGTTAAGTATAGGAAAAACACAAACTGCTCTGAAAAACGGCACTTCAGAGCGTTTTTGCAGGTGTTTTTGTTACAGAAGCTGTTCAGTAACAGCTTTACTGTAACAATACATGAAATCTACTACACCAAAACCGCTACACAAAACCGCAAAACGCTACAGAAAAAGAAGAAAAAGCGTTTTAAAATCTGCTAGCATTTTGCGGATCTGCTAGCGGTTTTTGGTGTGCACTAGGCCATAGAGGTACTCACACTCCTGTTTCCACAACATGAACTGCAGAGGGCTGCACATACAAACTCCTTGCAGATCTTGCCCTGGCTGGAATTCAAATTTGGAACCCAGCACTGCAAGGAGAGAGTGCTATCCAATAAACCACCATGCTGCCTGGGTTTTTCCAGGGTTTCGACTGCGACACTACATATGCCAGAAGATCAACAGGGCTGCCAGGCAACTGGTATGGTTATTATTGAGGTCTGTGTTGGTGGGTGGGGCCTTTGTTTCACTTCCTGTTTGTAGGGTTCACACTAGCCTCCTGGGACCCACTAGAGCATTTTCAGCAGCAATTTGTGCTTTTGGGCAATTCCCTTCCATTGCTGCTGTCAATAGCCACAAACGCACAGGAGGTATTGCGGTTTGCCAAAATCACCATCATCCCGCATGCAGCATTTCCATAACCATTTTATAAGGGAAAGCTGGGCCCAAAATCACTTTCCTGGAAATCGCTCCGCTTTCAAGTGGCAGAAGCGCTCACAAAACCTAGCGTTTTTAACCCTCCTGGGCGATACAATTGCATCGCCCAGGAGGGGGCGCAGCACTTTTTTTAAATTTTTTTCTTTTTTAAATCATGTAGCGAGCCCTGGGCTCGCTACATGATAGCCGCTGCGCAGCCGCATCCCCCCACCCGCTCCGATCGCCTTCGGCGATCAGAGTAAGCAGGAAATCCCGTCTCCCGGTCACCATGGCGACGGGGCGGGATGACAGAGGGAGTTACACGTCAGAGGGAAGTTACACGCAGCTAGCAAAGTGCTAGCTGCGTGTAACAAAAAAAAATTATGCAAATTGGCCCACCAGGGCCTGAGAAATCCTCCTGCGTGATATACCCCGAGCTCAGCTCGGGATTATCGCTCAGGAGGTTAAGTGGGTCCCTGGCCTCAGAGGTCGCAGAGAAGTACAAGTGAAGACAATTCTCACTAACAGAAGCACAGATATCAATAAAAACCTGACACGTGTTCCATCCCTCCCCTGATCAAAGAGAAGGGAGGAAAGAAGCGATTGGCAATAGGTTAGTAATACACATTCAGAAAACAGTCACTAAACACACCTTAAACTTTGTGTCCTTTTACAAGCAATTTTTTGTGTGTGTGTGTAGACAAACAGGAAGTGCACTCTGACCCGGAACTGAATGTCTTTTAGGCCTCTTTCCCACCAGGACGTTGCGTTTTAGGGGACGTTATAGGTCGCATAAAGTGCCCCTAACGCAACGCCCGGTGGTGTTGGTGGAGGACGCTACCAAGAGCCGCGTTATGCAGCTCTTGGTGCGCCTTTTTTGTGCTATAGACTGCGGAGACCACGTGAGCCGCATCACGTGGTCCCGCCGGCCAATCGCCGCACAGAGCGGCAGCTCCAGGAAGTAAACACTACACGTCACAGTGCAGTGAATATTAGCCATGTGGCTGGCCGCAGAGGAGGAGGGGAGACCTCCTCCTCCAGCATTACTGAGCATGTGCAAGCAGTCTAACGCGGCTTAGCCGTGTATAACGTACAGCATGCAGCACTTTGTTTGAGCGTGCAGTGAACGTGCAGTGTTACAATGTAACGCAACGTCCGCACTGTGAACAGCCCATTGATTTTTCATTGCTGTGCGGTGGGCTGCGTTACAGGCTGCTCTAACGTGCGCCTGTAATGTCCCACTGTGAAAGCAGCCTTAAAGCAAATTTGCTGGAAAAATGCTCACAACATCGCTGTTCAAAGCGATTTGCAATTTTTCCTACACCTTGCATTGAAGCGCAGTCGCCCAGACAATGGTACAGGACTCGCATTTGTGATTGGGAAAAAAAAAAAAACCTCTTGAGAACACTAACATGGGATTTCATTACGCAAATGCTTTTAGAAACGCTAGCGATTAAAAAAAAAAAAAAAAATCATAGTGTGAACCAGCTCTGAGACAAGTCAGGTAATACAGATCTATCATCCATTCCATATTGCTAGGGAAGACACATATTACACCACCGCACTGCAGTTACAAGGGATGGTCCATGCAAAGAATTTCGAGTTGATGCAACATTATGCAGGTTTTGAATGCAAATTTATGCAGCTTGAAAATGAACTAATCAGATCTTGCTGAGGTAACATTTGATTGGTCCAATTTTCAAATGGTGTTGATTTGCATATAAAATTTGCATAATCCTGCATCGACTCAAAAATATTTAAGTCTCACTGACCATCCCTGGCAGTTACCCCTCGGCCTCCACACCGAGCTTCCAACGCTACTGGGCCTTCCTACCAAACGTGAGCTGTACTCCAGTAACATCACTATGCCCAGCAGGTGACGCACATCAGTTCACAGCGATACACAGATGAGAACTGTGAGATTTATAGGTGGTATCTGAACAAGGGCAAACAAAAATGAAGTGTAACTTTCTACTCATCCCGTAGTGGTTCTGATTCACCATGAGCTATCTGGGTATTCTGTAGGGTCTTATTTAATAAATCATCCCCAAGCATCCAGCAAACCTGTACTAAACTATTTGCTATTAAAAGTATATCTACAGACAAAATCTAAAATCATTCAGCAGACAGTGTTGATGTATATAATGTAAAATAGACATATGCTGGTTTTAGAGTGTACAAGTAAATACTTACTTGTGATCGACCCAATCAAAGTCATCAGTTTGTCTGCTGGTGAGAAGTGAGTTGCGCTGCAAGCCAATTAGAAATAATAAACGATTTCTTTCTTAGCTGTTCTGTGATTGGATATGGTGAAGAATATCGATTGGTCCTGCACATGGCGCACCGTGTATGTGGAGGTGACAGATCGATGTGCACAGAAGCCTGTGGGAATGAGAGAAGAGTCAGAAATACCATCATGCAAATCTGTACAATGATTATGCTTTATGGAATAATCTCTTGCCTGAGAGCTTGCGCTTGGATCCAGTTGTGGGAACACATCCTTGGCAAGACCTGAAGTGAGAGGGATACGGAGGCTGACATTTTCTTTTTAATCAATACCAGTTTCCTGGCTCTCCCGCTGATCCTCTGATACATTTATAGCCCCTGAACAAGCATGCAGCAGATCAGGTGTTTCTGACTGAAGTGTGATTAGTGGCATGTTTGTTTCATGTGTGTGATTCAGAAACTACTGCAGCCAGAGAGATCAGCAGGACTGCCAGGCAACTGGTATTGTTTAACAGGAAATAAATATGGCAGCCTCCATATCTCTCTCACTTCAGGTGTCGTTTAAAACAATCCTGAAGTGAAAATAAAACTTTGGAGATAATGAACTGTATGTGTAGTACAGCAAAGAGATGGAACATTAGTAGCAAAGAAGAGTCTCAATTTTTTTTCCAGTACAGGAAGAGTTTAAAAAACAGTTATTTATGCAAAAGAACTTCTCTGAGTTAATAAACCCAACTGGGTGGAATACAGTCCTGTTTTCTGAAGCAGTTAAACATCCAAGAAACAGCGAGAGACGACTGAAGAAAAGTTTAAAGGGTCATTATTTCTGCTTTGTTTTATAGCTTAAAAGACAGTGCGGTTTTAAAACTGCAACTGTGACAGAATGATGCAATGTTATTTTTTTTTTTTTTTTAAAGCTATGTAACTGAAAATAAAAATATGAGAGACTTTTCTTTGCTTATACTGTTCTATTCAGTATCCATGCTACCAGGGCTGGGCCGAGGCATAGGCTGGAGAGGCTCCAGCCTCAGGGCGCAGTGTAGGAGGGGGCGCAGAATTCATACAGCTGTCATTCCTAATTGTGTTTGAAGCAGAAAGAAATAAGAAAAGGGGATACATAGCAGTGACTGCAAGCCAGATAACTAGATATTAAGGTGTTGGGGAGGTTGTGGGCCCTGTGGCGCCTCTTAGTCTAATAGCAATCAGTGTGTAAAGGTTGGGGTGGGAGGGATGGGGGAGGGGCCTCTTAGTCTAATAGCAATCAGTGTGTGACTGATGGGGTGGGAGGGATGGAGGGGCGCACTTTGGTGTCTCAGCCTTGGGTGCTGGAGGACCTTGTCCCAGCTCTGCATGCTACACATACAATGCATTGTCTTTTTTATCACTTCAGGATTGCAGAGCCTCATCTTCCCATGCAAGGAATGTCCCCCGCTGGGTTTTGAACTCGATCCCTTGGGTAAGAGTTTGGGGGCCGAATGCTGTACACTGCGGTCTACGTGGCGGATTTTTAGTCAGGTGGGGCTCGACTCTGGCCAAAGCCATTGTTCCCTTCTTGCTTGCACCATTGGCCCTCTATATCAATCTTGATTGGCCAATATTATTACCGCCGTGTGTTATGAGGTGTGGAGATATATTGAGGTGCTGATGATATTAAGGATAACAGGAACATATTTCCTTCATTTTTTGACTGTAACATATGGGATTGTCTGTTAGCCAGTCTTCCTGGAATTCCGTATAAAGTGTAAATTACCTATCATTGCCTGCTTCTAATGAGGAAACCCTTAATTAGACAGTTGCTGTGAAGCCTATACAGGTGGTCAGACCATGTTGTCTGAATAATGCCTCAGATGTGTATTGGGCTTGGGAGTAATTGGTCACCTGGCCAGAGTAAACTGAAGTCTGTCTAATGTAATTCTGTATGTAGATGTCCATTACCTCTGCCCCATTGTCCAGCAGGGGAAACTGTGTCTACTGCTAATTACCTGCCAATTGAGGAAGAATAGGCTGGTCTGCATGGCTTTTGAGTCTGGTGTCAGCCATTGGGACAAGGCAAGCCTGCTAGAGTCTTGGGGGCAGGGGGAAGCTGACACCTGAATGTTTGAAATGTATTTGACAGCCTACTGGAAATTATTGAAGAGGTGAAGTCCTTTTGATACCATTTTCTACCTGTGGAAATTGAATTATTGGTGGAGTTGAAAAGCCTCATTTAACAATCTCTTGATGTAAAGACATTGTAACCTGGGGAAATTGGGCTAAGGAAGTCTTTTGTTGGGTGTGTGGACTATAGTGGATGTTGGATCTCTGGAAATCCAATTATGACTGAGGATGTAATTAAATCCAGCTCCCCCCCCCGTCCACACAGGCTTACAGCCTCGAGGCGAATATTTCATTATAAAAACCAGGGGACAGCTACCTCAAGGCAGTTCTCTTCTGACGGTAGTGGCAGCCGGTCTCCTGGCCCAAGCTAGTGAACTCCTGGTCTAGCCAGACTGTGTCCGTCCACCCCAAAGTCCACGATTCTTCTATCGGGATCCCTTTATTTTGGTAAGCAAAATCGCTTTGTGTGTTATCTTTGTACATTTTATCTTGTAACTATTTTTACTTTGTTTTTTTGTAATCTTTTTGTATATCTTCAGTTTTGCACTGTTCTATGTTTTTCTAGAATATTAAATTATTATTTAATAAGTTTGACTTCTGCCGTACTAAACTAACCCTCATAGCCTAGAAGAGACTGAAGTGTAACCGTGTATAAGTTCATGCCTAATTGTACGCTTGAGCAACACTACCGTAGGAAATTGTAATTGCATTGTGTGTGGGGGCGTTTGTCATACGTTGGCCTAAGCGCGCAGCTGACCCAACGTACGAACAACGCCAGTGCGAGTAGCTAACAGTATCGTTCGGAACGACTGTTAGTGGGTCTTTGCTTCACGACAGTGTAAGATTGCAACTGTGTGTGTGTGTGGGTGCGTGGCGTTCCCGTATTTGGCCTAAGCGCAAAGCTGACCCAGATACGAAAACGCGGAGTGCGCGCTGAGGACTCGACAGCAGAGTGGAAGTGTCTAGCGAACAGCTAGTGGTGGCAGTGAGAAGTGTTTGAGGGGTTCCAGCCTTGTTTGTAGCTTAAATAAGGCTGTTCCCCGCTTAATCTGGTCAAACCCGCAGTCGGGAACCGTATACGCAGGCGTGCCGCGGGCCGGTTCCTGACATAATTGGTGGCAGTGGTGGGATCGTTTAGTACATTAGTACGCAGTTTAGCTCGCTATTCTGAGTACTAAAGGCTGGAAGCTTGCTAGAAGTAACTAGCCTACAGAAGTCTACTCAGTGCAGAATCTATATACTTTTTTTTTTTTTTTTTGTTCAAAGATACACACTTGGTGTTTGCTTTCCCTCCCCCCCCCCCTTTTTTTTTCTTTTTATTTTTTGCAACACGATGGCTCAGAAAGCATCCAGCTATGCAAGGCAAAATAAAGAGATGCTACTCCACCTGTGTGAGCACAAAGGCATCGAGACGGTGAGCGGCCAGACTAAGGAGCAGTTGGTTCGTGCCCTCGAGGAGCATGATGAGGCAGAGCAAGCCCGTGCTTCAACGTCAGCGGATGCAGCTCACGACATGCCAGAGGAGGAATCGCTCCCGCTACAGGATGCGAGTGGAGACGATGTCCTGGATGATCCACCGAACACGGAGATGACATCTCTGGAAGCTGATCTACAGCTACTGAACTCGGCTGATCCTGAACTGCGCCTAAAGCTGATCCTACTGCACCGACAGGCAGAGAAGGAACAAGCGGCACAGCGACTCCAGGCCGAGAGGGAACAAGCGGCACAGCGACTCCAGGCCGAGAGGGAACAAGCTGCACAGCGACACCAGGCCGAGAGGGAAAGTGCTGAACGGCAACACCAGCTGGAGCTGGCTAAACTTCAGCAGCAGAACCGGTCTGCTGGACCCGCAGAACGCGAAGGTGAGCGAGTCCACAGAATCCCCCTGGATAAGTTCCCCGCTATGGACAAGGACTCTGACATAGACACTTTCCTACAGGGGTTTGAAAGGACTTGTCGGCAGTATGGGGTGCCCCGTGAGCAGTGGGCAAGATACCTCACACCAGGGCTGAGAGGCAAGGCCCTGGAGGCGTTTGTGAGTCTCCCCCAGGAGGAAGAAACAGACTTTGAGGCAATTAAGAAAGCCATCATTGCACGATACCACCTCACGCCAGAGGTGTATCGCAAACGTTTCAGGACAGTGCAGCGAGGTCCTAATGACAGTTACCTGGATCATGCGTGCAACCTGCGCACTGCCTTCCAGCAGTGGGTAAAAGGACTGGCTGTTGAAACCTTTGATGCCCTGCAGGAACTGATAATAAAAGACCAGTTCCTCCACACTTGCCCTGTTGAGGTCCGGCAGTTTGTACGGGACCGAGAGCCAAAGACCGTGGATGAGGCAGCGAAAGTTGCTGATGCCTACACGTCCAATCGAGCATCTGATTTTCGGAGGACTACGACGCCCAGTTGGAAGGGAGAAAAGCCTGCGAGACCTTCTCCTCTGAGCACCCAGCGAAGCCAAGTCCAGCAGCCGCCTGGAGGTAGAACAACCACCGTTGACACTCGGAGATGTTTTGCCTGTAACAAACCGGGTCACATCAGTGCTACGTGCCCAGAGAAGAAGAAGGAAGCCCCAAACTCTGGCGGGGCCCGGAATGCATTGTGTGCCACCAGGAATGCAGGTAGCTATGCAGAGAATCTGCAACCTGTCACGGTTGGGGATACAGTTACCACCGGTCTAAGAGACACTGGAGCAGAGGTGACTCTAGTGCACCCCCAGCTTGTGAACCCTGAGGAGTACATTCCTGGCAAGACTATGGCTGTCAAAGGAGTTGGGGGCGTCACCCCCGCCATACCCACCGCCTTGGTCCACCTGGATTGGGGGGCCGGCAGCGGAATGAAAGAAGTGGGGGTAACGGATGCCATCCCCACGAACGTTTTGTTGGGTACTGACCTGGGACGGTTAGTGGCCCGGTATGAGCCTACTCCAAACCCCGTGGAGCCTGCATCCCCCGCAGAAGTTCAGGACTCTTGCAAGGTACTGTGTGATAATGCTGTGCAAGCGGGGAGTGCTGGTGAGGCCCCAGGGGCTACGGACTGTGTACTAGGAGCCAGCCCTAGTGAGTCTCCAGTACCCAGGCCTGGAGGAGGACACGTTGTTACCATGAATGCAGATAATGTTGATGTAAAATGTGATGTGTTGCATAATGACATGTGTACAGTGAACGTTCCGTCAGCTGCAGTGGTGACCCGCAGTGCTCACCGGGCTGCAGCAGACGAATTGTCCACTGAAGGGGCTGATGTCACTGGGTCGGGCTCTTCCACTTCAGAGCTTGGCTCTGAGGACCCAGAGGCCTCTCAGTTTGCCACCTCCCTGGTGCCTGTGGCCGACAGCGCTGAGTTCTCCGAGGCTGTACGGCTTGATAGCAGCCTGGAAGAGCTCAGGGGTCTGGCGGACAGGGCACCGGTGGAGGGTGACAAAGTGAGGGTGTACTGGGAACACGGCAGACTGTACAGAGAGGTTATTCCCTCTGAGCCGTCTGAAGTGGAGGAGGCCGACCGGCAGTTGATTGTTCCTCACAGGTACAGGGAGCAGCTATTAAGAATAGCACATGAGGTGCCCCTGGCTGGTCACTTGGGGATCCGCAAGACCAAATCCCGGCTTGCCCACAATTTTTATTGGCCCCACATGGGGACAGATATTGCTGATTTTTGCCGGTCTTGTGTCGCCTGTCAGCGGGTCGGCAAAGCAGGTGACACCGACAAAGCCCCACTGAGGCCCTTACCCATAATAGAGGAGCCCTTCCAAAGGGTTGCTGTTGACATAATTGGGCCTCTAGCGGTACCCAGCAGCACAGGGAAACGTTTCATTCTTACGGTGGTAGATTATGCCACTCGCTACCCTGAAGCTGTAGCCCTGAGCTCCATACGGGCAGACAAGGTTGCGGACGCATTGGTGCGCATTTTCTCACGGGTCGGTTTTCCCCGCGAAATGCTCACCGATCACGGCCCGCAATTCATGTCGCGCCTAATGGAATGCCTCTGTAAGCAGATGCAGGTAGAACACATCATGGCCAGCCCTTACCACCCCCAGACAAATGGGTTATGTGAGCGGTTTAATGGTACTCTAAAACAGATGCTAAGGGTGTTTGTTGAATCGCAAGGGAGAGACTGGGAGCGATACCTGCCCCACTTACTGTTTGCTTATCGTGAGGTGCCCCAGGCATCCACCGGGTTCTCGCCCTTTGAGCTATTATATGGGAGGAGGGTACGCGGACCCCTCGATCTCATTCGAGAGGTCTGGGAGGGGCAGGATATGGGCCCCGGGGTCTCCATAGTGGAATACGTTCTGAAGTTCCGGGAAAAGATGGACACCCTGGTGGGGTTAGTGCGAGAGAATCTGACTCAAGCCCAGGCCACCCAGAAGCAGTGGTATGACCACGGGGCTAGGGAGAGAGTTTATGAGGTAGGTCGCAAGGTATGGGTCCTAAACCCGATGCGACAGAATAAGCTGCAGGCCGCTTGGGATGGGCCCTATACCATACATAGGAAGATTAGTGATGTGACCTATGTGGTCGCGCTGGATGACCGAGGTAAGCAGCTGAAAACATACCATGTAAATATGTTAAAGGAACATCATGCTAGAACCGCTTGCGCTCTCCCTGTCTGCAGTTTGCTACCGGACGGTGAAGCAGAGGCCCTGGTTGACATCCTGGCATCCACCCAGGAAACCGACTCTGTTACCGAGGTGCAGATCAATCCGGAGTTGACAGCAGAGCAGCAGGCTGGGCTATCTGATGTGCTGACCCTTTACCGTGGTACCTTTACAGCCCGCCCTGGTCTGACCAGCCTGGCTGTACACCATGTTGACACCGGAAATAACAAGCCGGTTAGACAGTCAGCCTATAGAGTCTCCCCTGAGGTTCAGGCCCACATCAGCAAGGAGATTGAGGAAATGCTGTCACTAGGGGTGATCCAACGGTCGCACAGCGCATGGGCATCACCTGTAGTGCTAGTACCCAAACGGGACCAGACCACTCGGTTCTGTGTAGATTATCGAAAACTAAATTTGATAACTGCATCAGATGCTTACCCAATGCCGAGGGTCGACGAATTGTTAGATAAGCTAGCTGGCGCGCAATATCTAACAATCGTGGATTTGAGTCGGGGATACTGGCAGGTCCCTCTAACAGCTGAGGCACGGGAGAGGTCTGCCTTTATCACCCCCTCAGGTCTGTTTGAGTTTAATGTGATGCCTTTTGGGATGAAAAACGCCCCAGCCACCTTCCAAAGGGTTGTAAATGGTCTCCTGGAAGGTTTGGAACACTGCGCTGTCGCCTACCTAGATGACATCGCCGTGTTTAGCGCCAACTGGAACGACCACTTAGCGCAGCTGTCACAGGTTTTGGGGCGCATCACTGCAGCAGGACTAACAGTCAAGCCTAGCAAGTGTCAGATAGGCATGAAACAGGTACAGTACCTGGGACATGTGGTGGGGGGGGGAGAGCTTCGTCCAGATACTGGGAAGGTAGATGCCATTGTGTCCTGGCCCACCCCCCACACGAAGAAGCAGATTCAGTCCTTCTTAGGGACTGCGGGGTACTATAGAAAGTTTGTCCCCAGCTACAGTGCCCTCGCCAAGCCCTTGACAGACCTCACAAAAAAGAAGCTGCCCAAGCAGATTCTCTGGACACCAGAATGTGAACAGTCATTCACAGCTCTGAAGAGGGCCCTAGCCAGCCCTCCCGTGTTGCAAGCGCCAGACTTCAGCCGACGGTTTGTAGTCCAGACGGACGCCTCAGCCTTTGGCCTAGGTGCTGTATTAAGCCAGGTAAACCAAACTGGGGAAGAACATCCGATTCTGTACTTAAGTCGGAAGCTGCTACCCCGGGAGGTAGCTTACGCCACCATAGAGAAGGAGTGCTTGGCAATTGTATGGGCCCTACAAAAGCTGCAGCACTATCTCTACGGTCGTGTATTCACCGTCGTAACCGACCACAACCCTCTTAGTTGGTTACATCGGGTTTCTGGGGACAATGGAAAACTGCTGAGATGGAGCTTAGTTCTCCAACAATATAGCTTCACCATTCAACATAGGAAGGGGAGCAATCATGGGAATGCTGATGGGCTGTCCCGTCAAGCAGAACCAACAGTGTAGGTGCAGGCAGGATGATCTGGGAAGATCATCTGCCTTGCACCAAGTTAACGGCGGAGGTGTGGAGATATATTGAGGTGCTGATGATATTAAGGATAACAGGAACATATTTCCTTCATTTTTTGACTGTAACATATGGGATTGTCTGTTAGCCAGTCTTCCTGGAATTCCGTATAAAGTGTAAATTACCTATCATTGCCTGCTTCTAATGAGGAAACCCTTAATTAGACAGTTGCTGTGAAGCCTATACAGGTGGTCAGACCATGTTGTCTGAATAATGCCTCAGATGTGTATTGGGCTTGGGAGTAATTGGTCACCTGGCCAGAGTAAACTGAAGTCTGTCTAATGTAATTCTGTATGTAGATGTCCATTACCTCTGCCCCATTGTCCAGCAGGGGAAACTGTGTCTACTGCTAATTACCTGCCAATTGAGGAAGAATAGGCTGGTCGGCATGGCTTTTGAGTCTGGTGTCAGCCATTGGGACAAGGCAAGCCTGCTAGAGTCTTGGGGGCAGGGGGAAGCTGACACCTGAATGTTTGAAATGTATTTGACAGCCTACTGGAAATTATTGAAGAGGTGAAGTCCTTTTGATACCATTTTCTACCTGTGGAAATTGAATTATTGGTGGAGTTGAAAAGCCTCATTTAACAATCTCTTGATGTAAAGACATTGTAACCTGGGGAAATTGGGCTAAGGAAGTCTTTTGTTGGGTGTGTGGACTATAGTGGATGTTGGATCTCTGGAAATCCAATTATGACTGAGGATGTAATTAAATCCAGCTTCCCCCCCCGTCCACACAGGCTTACAGCCTCGAGGCGAATATTTCATTATAAAAACCAGGGGACAGCTACCTCAAGGCAGTTCTCTTCTGACGGTAGTGGCAGCCGGTCTCCTGGCCCAAGCTAGTGAACTCCTGGTCTAGCCAGACTGTGTCCGTCCACCCCAAAGTCCACGATTCTTCTATCGGGATCCCTTTATTTTGGTAAGCAAAATCGCTTTGTGTGTTATCTTTGTACATTTTATCTTGTAACTATTTTTACTTTGTTTTTTTGTAATCTTTTTGTATATCTTCAGTTTTGCACTGTTCTATGTTTTTCTAGAATATTAAATTATTATTTAATAAGTTTGACTTCTGCCGTACTAAACTAACCCTCATAGCCTAGAAGAGACTGAAGTGTAACCGTGTATAAGTTCATGCCTAATTGTACGCTTGAGCAACACTACCGTAGGAAATTGTAATTGCATTGTGTGTGGGGGCGTTTGTCATACGTTGGCCTAAGCGCGCAGCTGACCCAACGTACGAACAACGCCAGTGCGAGTAGCTAACAGTATCGTTCGGAACGACTGTTAGTGGGTCTTTGCTTCACGACAGTGTAAGATTGCAACTGTGTGTGTGTGTGGGTGCGTGGCGTTCCCGTATTTGGCCTAAGCGCAAAGCTGACCCAGATACGAAAACGCGGAGTGCGCGCTGAGGACTCGACAGCAGAGTGGAAGTGTCTAGCGAACAGCTAGTGGTGGCAGTGAGAAGTGTTTGAGGGGTTCCAGCCTTGTTTGTAGCTTAAATAAGGCTGTTCCCCGCTTAATCTGGTCAAACCCGCAGTCGGGAACCGTATACGCAGGCGTGCCGCGGGCCGGTTCCTGACATGAGGGTCAACATATTCTGAATACTATGAACAGATGTGTTGATAAGCTCTCATACGACATGAAGGTAGCAAATCTGGCCAATCACAATTGTGCGCCCGCATTCTTACAATCAGCTGAACTCCATACCTCCTGCTAATCGAATCTATTTGCAAAATAATTCATAGCTGCCCAAGAGCAGATCTCTGGCTAATAATAGCAATGTCAATTACAGATTAAAGTACTCGGATAAATACGTATCCCTAACGGGAAAGGCTCCTTAACACATTGAGGATTAAAAATGTATTTTCATTCAGTTCAATTAAAATATAAATAGCAGCACAATACACATATAACAGGACAGTGCTGTACATTCATGTGTTCATGTATAATGACACACAATGTATGTGAGCGAGGGGCAAGCAGGTGTCATGTAAGCAAACCTGCCACCCATCCTCTGTTGCAGGTGCAGGTGTCCACACAGGCCCAATTTACAGTATATCAGACCAGAAACCCACGAGCAGCATTTTTTGAGCAATAGTGATTTGAAAAAGTTCTTGCTAATGCAATGCTATAGGGGATTTTTATAAAATCACATCACTCTAGTGCAGGGGTCTCAAACTCATGGCCTTCGGCACAATATTTTGTGGCCTGCGCCAGCAAAAGAGACGCTGAAGCGAACTATTTTTGCCTATTTTACCTTATAGTTCGCTTCAGTGCTCCCAATTAATCCGCCGCATCCCCGCTGCTAAACGAGGGCTGCAGAGCCCCCAAATTCCCCGGGCAAACATCCACGATGTTTGTGGATTTGCTGCGCTGAGGGGCAGAGCTTCCAGCTGTAGCTCTGCCCCTCCTGACGTCAATCGCCGCCTCTCCCCGCCCCTCTCTGTGAAGGAAGCGTGGAGGGGTGGGCAGAGGCGGCGATCCGCCGCGATTGACGTCAGAAGGGGCAGAGCTGAAGCTGAAAGCTCTGCCCCTTCCAGGAAATGCCGGGTGATTGCCGCGCCCCCCCCCCGGGGGATTTGGGGGCTCTGCAGCCTTTTGTGAAATCCCTTATGCGGCCCAGCCTCATCCTGACTTTGCCTCCTGCGGCCCCCAGGTAAATTGAGTTTGAGACCCCTGCTCTAGTGGGACCACACCCATAGCATTACATTAGCAAGAGCTTTCAAATTACAAAGCACTCAGAAAATCGCTCCTAGTGGGGTTTTTTTGCCTCACACTAGGAGGAAACATGACTATACACTCTCTATCAAACGGTGTAAACACCTGGCCTGTCTGGGACACCAGAAACGCTCACATACACGTCAGGTAGTTAGGCGAGATGGGTGCATCACCCCCTACAGTGCACACAAACTCAACATGTTTCACCCGTAAAAGAAAATGAGCTTCATCAGGAGAAAATATACATATATACAGTGATATCTAGTGAAAAATAACAAAAACTCCCACCGTAAGGCTAAGTGTGTGGACCACACTTGTCCGCTGCAGAACAGATCCGTTTTTGTAAACAATTTTTGTTCTCTCAGTTTTGAGAGAAATGGCTTTTTTTTTGCAGGGACGTTTCAAGTCTGTGGAAACGTCTCCAGCCCGGGCTGTGGTTGGGGGGGCCGCCATGCTGGAGGGGAGAGCAGGCTATAAGGGGGGCAGTGGTGGGGAGTCGGTCCCCCCCCCCCTCCCTCACCTGGGTCCCCCGTCCCGGCTCCCCCTCCAGCTAGTGTAGCAGGCGGCAAGCGGGGCACTTACTTTCTTGCGCTCCACCGCGTCACTTCCTGTAATGCCGTCTAATGAACAACAGAGGGCGGCATTGCAGGAAATGACGCAAGGAACTAAGTTCCCCGCTCGCCGCCTGCTACATTATATTGATTTTAATTGATTTTTAAATTTGAAACTAGCTGCTGTCACCCCCATCCTGGCTGCTTCCCCCTCTAGCATGGCGGCCCCCTCTCCCCCCACAGGCTGTGACACAGAAAACGGATCGGTTTCTGTGTCCAAAGCTGCCTGTGTAGAGGGGGATCCTTTTTACCATTCACTCTCACTACCCCTCCGTGTATACAAGGTCCCTGAAAATGTTGCAAATCCGGACCGTCCGTTCAGCTTTTGAAAACGGGTCCCCTGAACGCAGTGAAGTGACGAGTGAAGAGGGCTGCCATGTTTTCACACTGATCCATGTCTCCGTTTTTGATCCAGGCCAAAACACTGAGCCACGGATATGTTTCCGGAGCCAGTGTGAACCTAGCCTTAATCAAAAAACTGCCAGCATAACAGCCTCTCTCAGAGCTGAGCCAAGCTCTGACAGGAGCTGTTAGGGCCCGTTTCCACTATCGCGAATCCGCATGCGTTGCCCGCATGCGGATTCGCACAGTCAGTACAAGTGGATGGGACTGTTTCCACTTATGCGTTTCCCCGCACGTTTTTCTGTGCAGAAAAAATCTGCAGGGTAGGGTCCTCAGAATTCGCCTGCGTGTGGAATGCAGGCGAATCGCACGCAATGTATTTAATAGGGAAATCCCATGCGTTTTTTGCCGCGATTTCGCATAGGTATTAATGTTAATTTACACAGGCAGTGACATGGTTAAATTCGCATACAGCCTTACCTATGCGAAATCGCATGCGAAATCGCGGCACCCGCATGCGATTTTGCCTGCGGTGATTCGCCGGCGATTCCGCAACGCTATAGTGGAAACGGGCCCTTATGCTGGCAGTTTTTTGTTTTGTGGTGAGAGGTTTTCTTATTTTTCACTAGAGATCACTATTTATGCTTGAAAACAAACCAATCGAATCCTACTGCGGTAAAATTCGATTGAATAATTTTCAAGCTGAATAAAGTTGCATACAAATCAAATTCAACCATTGCCCCAATTTATTGGTCTATTTCCATGCTGCATAAAATTACCGTGTAATTTGCATCAACTTAGAATAACAGTCATAGCCGAAGTTGTTGGCACCCCAGAAATGTTTCCAGAAATCAAGTATTACTCACAGAGAAGTATTGCAGTAGCACATGTTTTGCTCTACACGTTCATTCCCTTGGGGTTATGTGTGACATTATGGCCAATTTGCCTTTCTTCCTCCCCTTTTTTTGTTTTGTTCCAATACACACAAACAGGGCCGGATTTGTACTTTTTGCCACGCAAGGCCCACTATCACCAGCCACCCCCTGAAAAAAAGCATCCAACCAAGACACACTCATGCATGAGCACACACCTTATTCTCAGCAAGAAAAGCTGGGTTCAGGCAAGGCAAGAAAGGCACCAGCCTCAGGGCGCAGTGTAGGAGGGGGCAAACAATGATGCTGGCCAGCTTCCCTGCTCGCTGCACAGTTTTTCGGCAGTTGGGCAGAGTAACTGCCATTCACTAAGTGCTTTTGTAAATAAATAAATCCCTGAGAATCCCCCCATGAAGAGATGGACTAGCCCAAAGCCTGTTACTTCTGTCAGATTTCTACCACCTACTGTGACAGCAACATAGGAGAAAAGTAATTTATGGCTCATTTTACTCTGGACAAAACGTACTTCGTATTTGTATATGTTTGCACATATTTTAAATTTTTTTGCTGTAGTGCCCTTTTAAGGTGTGGGGGGTTGAGGGCCCTGGGGCAGCTCTTAGTCTAATAGCAATCAGTGTGTGTGGGGGGGGTGCACTTTGGTGTCTCAGCCTTGGGTACTGGAGGACCGTGTTCCGGCTATGGCTGGGTTGCCCAGATTACTTCATTTTAACAGTCAATGCCCACCTAGTGTAGGTAGCCAGATGCCCCCAGTATACATAGCCATATCCTTTTAGTTCAGTGTAGGTAACCAGGATGTCCCCCTCCCCTTTCTGTAAAGTTAGCCAGATGCCTAAACACCCCCCCCCCCCCACACACACACACACACACACACACACACACACACACTTTTAAGGGAACCCGAGGCGAGAGGGATATGGAGGCTGCCATATTTATCGTACATTCCGGTGTATAAGATGACCCCCCAACTTTTCCAGTTAAAATATATACTGTATAGTAGATACTGGTGCTATGTAGGAGCAGATACTGGTGCTGTACTGTATGTGGTACCCAGTATATAACAGTATATAGGCGATTGACTGGTTGGATTGGTCAACTCTCCCTAAGCGGATTGGTCGGCTCTCCGTCTCCCTGGTTATCAGAGCGGTATGGAAGAATAGATCGCGCTAAATAATAAATGCAGCAACAGTTACCCCAGACACAAGAAAATAAACGCAATGTGGGCACATTTCACCAGAAAAAAAAACGCAATGTGGACAGCATTTCAGCAGACAACAAACATAATTTGGGCAACATTTCAGCAGACAACAATCGCAATTTGGTCAACATTTCAGCAGAAAACAAACGCAATTTGGGCAACATTTCAGCAGACAAAGGTGCGTTTTTTCAAGCATTTTGCTTGCGTTTTAATGCGTTTGCGTTTCAAATATACAAAATGCATATTCATTTTAAATAGGTTTTTCAATTGCGTTTTATGCGAATCACTAGGAAGACAACAGGCAGAAACACATCAAAACATTTTTTTTTTTATAAAAACGCATGAAAAACGCATACCATTGCGTTTCCATTGACTTTCATTATGTGTGTTTTTGATGTGTTTTTGCACATTATGCAACAAAACCAGCGTTTTTAAAAACGTGCGCATACAAAACGCAAATGCAGCAAAAATGCAGCATTTTCCGCAACGCTAGCGTTTCTGCTAAGTGTGCACCCACAGCCGGATTTCTACTTCTTACCGCCCAAGGCCCACTATCACCAGCAGCCCCCAGGCCGACAGCATCCTAAACTCCTCCCCCAACAAGGCAGGGATTCGATTTTAGGCTCCTCTGGGTGTTTCAAGCCCTACTCCATAGAGCCAAACTAATCCATGCCATGCACTGATGAGGATCAAACAATCCGAAACAGTCTGTATGCATGTTGGATTATTATGGCTCTGTACAAATTAACAAGCTGACACATCATTGCATTCCAGCGGTTCTGGAGGTGTGTTTAGCTTCTAAGGGCAACAATGGTTAATTTGCATATATTCAGCAGTGTTGCACTGGGAGACATCTCAAGCTCACTCCAACCTGAATTATCGCAAGTTCTTTCTGTTTTAGGAAAGCAAACTCTGGTTTCCCTTAGTATTTTAGTAAGGGGGCTTTCAGGACCGTTGTAGCCACTCACACTCCAATGAGTTCTGGGTCACCATGAGCTTGCTGGTTAGTCTAGGCTCCTCTGAGGACAGTTAGTGAAGTGATGGCAGGGATTACATTATAAACTCCTATGAGGATAGTTAGTGACACAATGGCAGGGATTAGATTGTAAGCTCCTTGGCAAGTGGCATATTCGGTGAGTGACAGGTAGCTCAGAGATCGCTGTAAGTTGCCCCTTCATCCCTCGCGTGCCGGATCCGGCTGTTGGTCGCCGCCTACCGCTATGTGCAAACTAGCAGGATGAATGTTCGTCAGGCTAACTACTGCCACCCTGCCACCCACAGCCCGCCCCTTGCTTTCCTGGCACTCTAGGCCATGGCCTTTGTGGCCTTGCCTGAAATCCGGCCATGTGTTCACCTAGCCTCAGAGCTACTGAGGCTTTCCTTATGACAGGAGAGCAATGGACACCCTCAGACTGTGACTCGGTTGCACAGAGCGCTGCTGTGCAGGAGGCAGTGACCTTAGTTGTACATAACAGCACATTTCTGTATTGAATGACCGCTGGATAACACAATGGCTGTTTCTGTGAGTTTGGAGTGTAACCTGCGCAGATCTCCCCCCCACCACACATCTCCTGCGCTCCACCGCTGCCACCTGATCCCCCAGCGCCGGTGTCCGGTTACCGCGCTCAGGTGAGCCGGATCGGATTCTGCCGGACGTCAGGCAGGGAGCTGCGAGGAGAAGAAGAAGAAGCGACACTCCGGATATTTCGGTGCCTTTCACGGCTACTAAATCTACTGACGGGAAGAATCGGACACAAAGGGCGGTTGTTCGGCGCAGATCGCAGCTACCATGCAGGTAAGTGGACGGCGGGACGAGTGCCCAAGGGCGGGTTATTCAGCTGAGGTCTCCCGATTACGTAACGCTGCGACAACAAATACGGTGTTATCAGAGAGCCCGCAAGGTCGCAAACGAGACGGAAACCGTTCCTATTAACTGCAACATTTCAGAGGAGCAGCTAAGATAAAAATGAAAGGAACGGTCGTAAAGGACAACTGTAATGAGAGGGATATGGAGGCTGCCATACTTATTTCCTTTTAAGCAATACCAGTTGCCTGGCTGTCCTGCTGATCCTGTGTCTCTAATACTTTCAGCCATAGCCCTAGAACAAGCATGCAGCAGATAAGATGTTTCTGACATTATTGTCAGATCTGACAAGATTAGCTGCATGCTTGTTTCTGGCGTGTGATTCAGACACTACTGTAGTCAAATAGACCAACAGGGCTGCCAGGCAACTGGTATTCGTTAAAAGGAAATAAATATGGCAGCCTCCATATTCTCCTCACTTCAGTTGTCCTTTAAAAGAAACCTGAAATGAGAGGCAGCCCTGCTGATCTCTTTGGCTGCAGTAGTGTCTGAATCACACACCTGTGGCCAGCATGCAGCTAATCCAGCCACACTTCAGTCAGAAACACCTGATCTGCTGCATGCTTGTTCAGGGGCTTTGGCTAAATGTATTAGAGGCAGAGGATCAGCAGGACAGCCAGGCAATGTGCATTGTTTAAAAGGAAAGAATGTCAGCCTCCATATGTCCCTCAGCTCGGGATTCCTCTAAAATATGACAAACAAGAGAGGGCCCTCATTTTTTTCTACCCAGTTACTTGGATAGGTCATGCCACATAAAAAGTACAATTTACAGTTACAGGGTAAACAAAAAAACAATGCAATGATTTGGAATATTTGGGAACCAAGACGACCCAATTGCTGTAGCTTTGTCCATTTCCAAACTGCATATATTTCCATCAACTCCAAATCAGTGACCTAGCAATAGGGGGATGCAGAGGTTGCGACCACACCAAGGGCCCCTGGAGCAGAGGGGCCCACTAGGGTCCATCCTTCCACCATCTTGTTAGCTTTTCATTGGTGCTATGCTGGTAATAAACACCTCTATATGTGCATTGCATAGTAATCCTTAAAGGGCAAACAAGGTGAGAGGGATGTGGAGGCTGCCATATTTATTCCCTTTTAACCACTTAAGCCCGAAGGGTTGAAATTTTTTTACATCCGAACAACTTTCACCCCCCATTCATTTGCCAATAACTTTATCACTACTCATCACAATTAATTGATCTATATCTTGTTTTTTCCGCCACCAATTAGGCTTTCTGTGGGTGGTATATTTTGCTAAGAGCCACTTTACTGTAAATGCATTTTAACAGGAAGAATAAGAAAAAAATGGAAAAAATTCATTATTTCTCAGTTTTCAGCCATTATAGTTTTAAAATAATACATGCCTCCATAAATAAAACTCACGTATTGTATTTGCCCATATGCCCCGGGTATTTCACCGTTAAAATTATGTCCCTATCACAATGTATGGCGACAATATTTTATTTGGAAATAAAGGTGCATTTTTTCCGTTTTGCGTCCATCACTGTTTAGAAGCCCATAATTTATTCAATCATATTGATATACTCCTTTGACATGCATATTTAAAAAGTTCAGACCCTTAGGTAACTATTTATGTTTTTTTTTTTTTTATTATTGTAATTTTTTATTTTTTTTTAATGTAAACTTGTATGTGGGTATTTTTTGGTGTGGGAGGTAAACAGGGTTTTTTTTAATATATGTATATGTTTAGTTTGAAAACTATTTTTTTTTGGGTGTAATTAGCTATTTGGCCACAAGATGGCCAGAATCAAAAAGTCCTGGGAGCGATCGATCTCGCTCCCAGGCAGAAGAAAGGAGCCCAGAGCTCAGAAAAGCCGCAGCATCTGAAGAGACGCTGTCGGCTTTTCTCCGGGGGGGGTCCGATCAGCGAAAGGGATTTATAATCCCTTTCACTGATCGGTGGGATAGCGGCCCGCGAGAGCGCGCGCGAACCGCGGGAGTGCGCGCAGCCCAACTGGACGAGAAATCTCGTCCAGTTGGGCTTAAGTGGTTAAAGAGACACTGAAGCAAAAAAAAATATGATATAGTGAATTGGTTGTGTACTATGAATAATTACTAGAAGTTTAGCAGCAAAGAAAATATTTTCATAATTTTATTTTTAGGTATATAGTGTGTTTTCTAACATTGCATCATTCTATAATATGTGCAGATTACACAACACTCAGCATTTAAAATGAGTCTTTCAGAGCAGTCTGTGAAGTAATGACCTCTCCTCTGGCAGAGAAAAAGAAAACAGTTGAGATAATAAAAGTCAGAAGACAGCCCTCTCCAAGACTTTGAAAGTCGTAGAGCTTAATGGCTTGTTTGTATAGAGATAACAACTGGAGTTTCTTAACTCTTCCTGTACTGGAAACAATTAGACTGATGTATCTGATCTTAATGTTTTATTTCTTAGCTGTGCTACACATACAAATCATATCATCATTTTTTTTTTTGCTTCAGTGTCTCTTTAAATAATACCAGTTGCCTGGCTGTCCTGATGATCTCTTTGGCTACAGCAGTGTCTGAATAACACCAGAAACAAGCATGCAGCTAATTCATTCATACTTCAGTCAGAGCACCTGATCTGCCGCATGCCTGTTCAGGGGCTATGGCTAAATGTATTAGAGGCAGAGGATCAGCAGGACTGCCAGGCAACTGGTATTGTCTAAAAGGAAATAAATATGGCAGCCTCCCTATCCTTAAACTTGTGATATAATGATTTGTATGTGTAGTACAGCTAAGAAATAAAGCATTAGGAGCAGAGACATAAGTCTAATATTTGTTTCCAGTACAGGAAGAGTTAAGAAATGCCAGTTATCTATGCAAAAGAGCTTCTCTGAGCTCCACCACTTTCAGGCTTGGTGCACACACAGCAGAAACGCTAGCGTTGCAGAAAACGCTGCTTTTTTGCCTCTAATGAAAGTCTAAGGGCCGCAGGAAAATATGCATATAAAATACGCTGGTTTTGTTGCATAATATGCAGGAATGCTGCCAAAATGCACATAAGCACTGCAGAGTAAAGTTCAGAAGTTCACTAGCCTGCTCTGTGAAATCATTTAGAATGCTGAGTAGTGTGTAAACTACAAATATTAGAGAATGACGCAATGTTATAAAAAAACACTATATAACTGAAAAATAAAATATGCGACTTTTCTTTGCTACTAATGTTCTAGTAATTATTTGTACTACACAATTCATCATTTTTTTTTCGCTTCAGTGTCACTTTATTTAAGGGGCTCCATATCCATACAGTGCTTGGGGCCCTATGTAAAACTCGCACTGGGGCCCCAAGCTCCTTTTGTTTTGCAACTGCTCAGAATTACTAGCATCTTGGTGACCACCTCTAATCTCCAGCACATGGTAGATTCCTCGAAACCAAACCACCTCTTTCCTTTGCATAGAAACATTAAAGGGAACCAGAAGTGAGATGAATCCGGAGGCTGCCATTATCATTCTGAAATAAACAATGCCGGTTGCCTGGCTTCTGTGCTGATACCCCGCATCTAATACTAGAAGTCACTGGCCCAGCATGAGCATGCATGTCAGATGCTGTGACTCCGCTGGCCGCATGCTTGTTACAGGGCTCTGACTCGTACACAAAGCCAAAAGCTCCGCATGACAGCCAGTAACTGGCATTGTTTACAAGTGAATGGGGATGGCAGCCCCCATCTTCCTCTCACCTTGAACTCTTTGTTGGCAGCACTGCAACTCCAGCTCAGGATTCCCATCTCCCTATACAGTTCTCCCCTGCTCAGTGCTTAAAGAGACTCCGTAACAAAAATTGCATCCTGTTTTTTATCATCCTACAAGTTCCAAAAGCTATTCTAATGTGTTCTGGCTAACTGCAGCACTTTATACTATCACTGTCTCTGTAATAAATCAATGTATCTTTCCCCTGTCAGACTTGTCGGCCAGTGTCTGGAAGGCTGCCAAGTTCTTCAGTGTTGTGGTTCTGCTATGAACTCCCCCTTCCAGGCCCCTCTCTGCACACTGCCTGTGTGTTATTTAGATTAGAGTAGCTTCTCTCTTCTCTCTTATCTTTTACAAGCTGGATAAATCGTCCTCTGAGCTGGCTAGGCTTTCACATACTGAGGAATTACAGACAAGGGCAAAGCTGTTTGCAGGAAGAAAAGAGCAGCCTGAAACTTCAGTGCATGAGAACTGCAGGGGGGGGGAAGAAACACACAAATGATCTCTTGAGATTCAAAAGGAATGCTGTATACAGCCTGCTTGTGTATGGATGTATTTTTCTATGTGTGGACATACTGTACATCAACCTACTTCCTGTTTTGGTGGCCATTTTGTTTGTTTACAAACAAACTTTTTAAAACTTTTTTTAACCACTTTTAATGCGGCGAGGAGCGGCGAAATTGTGTCAGAGGGTAATAGGAGATGTCCCCTAACGCACTGGTATGTTTACTTTTGAGCGATTTTAACAATACAGATTCTCTTTAAGTAAGTATGTTAAGCTCTGTGTTTATAAAAGCCACCTCCAGCAAAGTACCTCCTGTGCTCAGCATTGCCTGCAACAAGAAGCTCACAGCTCCCTCATGTAAACCCCTATTGAAGAGGGTGTTTTATTTTTAAGCAAGGGCTGGAACATAAAAAGCTCTGAGCTGTAATGCTGACCACAAAGAGTTAACAGGTAGGATGTGGGCGGGGTCAGCTCTGTGTTGCTGCCGCCTCCTGACTATCTCATGGGGTTGGCAACAGGATGGGGAGGAGCTTGGACAGCATTCTATCTAATAATTTGCACTGTTCTTTCTACAGCTTCTCCTTTCTTATCTAGAGTTCCACCTTAGAAATAGCCCATCACTTCAGCGTAACACCATTTCTGTTGATTTATTCTCAAAAGCATACGTATGAATTGGCCCCCAGGAGACTTGGGCATAGGATACAGCCGCTATATGGCTTATCCTGCTGCTGCACAAGTTTCTGGCGGTGTTAATTACTATTCCCCCTCCAGGTCCACGTGGATAGTGGAGAATAATGTAATTCAGCTTCCAGCAATTGCTGGCGGCCCAATCACAGTGTTTTAGAAGCAACTCCAGCTCTGTCTTCTGATGGTGCCAAAGTTACTCACTGTGCGCTGCTATAGCCATAATTCCTATTACGGCCTATGGTGGCGCCGGCTGCACCCAAATCTCCTGCGCTGTAATCACAGCACTTGCCTCAGAAAGTGGTGAGTGCACATTAAATAACCAATAATAGAAAACTTCTGTTTTTAAGTTTTATTCAGAGGTGCAAGGTCCAGGACATTGGTCCACTACTTAGCTAGTCCACTAGCCCTGAACAAGCACACGGTATGAGTGCTCAGACTTGTCAGGTTCTACTCAGAGGAGGATTAACACGTAATGGGGGCCGAGGCAAGATAGCAAAAGTAGCTGGCTTGCTTGTTAAGGTAAGATGTGGAATGGGTGTGGTCAGCCAGGCCCTAGACACCTGCCTATGTTGCCTTGTGGATGATCCGGCTCTGACACTAATGCTTCTATAACTGGAGGAGAACAAGAAGGTTTGGTTCACGCTAGGTCCACTGCCGGCCCGTTTCCTGGCATGGACGGCTGCGAGCCAGCGGACATGCAGAATGGATCCATGCTTTCCATTGGGCGTGTTTACAAAGTCTGGTTTTACAACAGACCGACTTCCAGAGCGGTCCAACACTCTATAGATACACCGTGCTTTGGCTGTTCCAGTCGTAGTGCGAACTAAGCCCAACCGGGTAGTAAAGCCGGAATAGGGATATTAGCTTCAGGATTTGTGCCTCAAGTGTCAAAATTAGGAAAGTATTTTCCCAAAGAGAATATAAGCTAAAGGGTATTAGGAGGTTGCCAAGATCATCCAATCAGGCTTCAGTTAAAGCAGCAGGGACAGGCACACTGTCCCAGGAAAAAACAAACAAACACATATATAAGTAGATAAATACTTGCTCTACTTACATAACGTGTATTGTACTGTCCATGTTTAAGTCAATTTTATAGAGTAAATAAAGAGAAATTTGCTCCTATCATTTTCCATTTTTATTCCCTCTGACTAAAGCCAATGCTGATGTCATTTCCTCCCTTACTCTTTTTTTCTCCTAGAAACTGCACTGTCACATCTAGCTTGCTTTGTAACTACACATGAGCAAAGCATAGATTGTATTTCAGCAGCTCACTGACTGCCCTCAGCCAATCAGTGAGAAGCTGTAATGTGGGAGGGAAGAGAGGACAAGCTTTCCTCTTGTTGGCAGTGTACTAAATAGAGCCAGGGTGATGGAGATTAAATTTATTACAGCAGAAACATTTATGATTATATTAGAATGCAGGATCAGGATGTAGACTACATAATAAACACAGAGCAGTGGGTAAATGGAATTTGATTTTATGGCTGACAATCTTGCTTTTAAGTGGAATAAGGATCCTAAAAAGGTTCAGTGAAAGGGACTCTGAGCACCTCTCATGGGTATGCCTTTAAGACTCCGACCAGTACTGCAAAGTGCTTAAAGATGAATACCTTTCTGTAGCTTGTACTCTTCTCTCATTTGATGCGTGAATCGCCATTCTACGCCAAATAGTTTTCATTCGATTGCAATTTAAAAATTGCGGCTGCCATCTTGGCTATGTTATAACTTCAGGGTCACCCCTGTCTTCTCTGTTAGAGAAGTGCATTACTGAATAAAGCAGGAAGAGGTAGTGACACGCATGGCCATTGCAAGTGGCTCCTCCAGAAGGGTCATAGCACGACTTTGTTGGAAGTCGTCTGGCTTAAAGGCATGCCCATGAGAGGTGCTCGGAGTCCCTTTAAATAAATTGGTGGAATTTTTGAAGGGTGTTTTTTTGAGGGGCAAAACAAATATTCACCCTTTTAACAAAGAGGCTGCAATTAAATTTAGCATTATAGTATGTTTTACTCATATTTATCAATTTAACTTCTCACCCATATTTTATCAATCTAACCTGTCACCGATCTCTTGCAGGTCACGCTGTGCAGGCTACGGACGCATCAGTGGTGCTTCATTCTCTTCAACGTGGTCCTCTTCCATGCTTTGCTGTTCGGAGCGGACTTCATGGAGGAATACTTCCTCCAGTCTCTTCCCTTCTCCTACAATGATGGGAATTTTGCGGAGATCACGGAGCGCGCAAGGAACCTGGACATGCGCCTCTTGAAGAACAACATCTCCCGCTCATACGTGGTCAGTGGATCAGGCCTGTGCCCAAGCCAAGACGTTTTCTTACTCTTGGTCATCTTCAGTCACCCTGAAAACAAGACCAGACGTGAAATGATCAGGGAAACCTGGGCCAATACAACTGCTATGCAAGGCTACGTCGTGACCAGAGTCTTCATGATGGGCAGGTCAGATTCAGAATTCATCCAATCAGACGTCTTCAATGAATCTCAAGCTCACCAGGACATTGTTCAGGGGGAGTTTGTAGACCTCTATCAGAAGGAGACCAGTAAAGCTATCATGATGATGGAATGGGTCGTCACATTTTGCCCCAACGCCAAGTTCATCTTAAAAGCTGATCAGCAGATGTTCGTGAATGTCCGAAGTCTGGCCAGCTATCTTCTCAGCCTGAAGTCTCATACAGAAGAGCTATACATTGGTAAAGTGATCCATCAACAACTTCCCGAGAGAGACCCAGAAAGCCCAGACTTTGTCCCAGTGTCGGCCTACTCAAAGAAATACTACCCAGACTACTGCAGTGGCTCTGCAATGGTGATCTCTCAAAATGTGGTTAGGAAGATGTACTTTGTCTCCACCGAGGTTACCCCTTTAGTACCGTCTGATGTGTTCATCGGAATTTGCGCGCAGTGGGTTGGCGTCATACCCCTTCAAAGCTCCAGATTTTCTGGAGGCAGGCACATCCGATATAACCGCTGCTGCTACCAGGTCATCTTCTCATCCTTTAACATGGATGACCTCGAGCTTTCAGCAGTGTGGCGGGACCTCCAAGGAAGACAGGAGTGCTCCAAGCTGGAGACGTACTATGGCCTGGTGTCCTGTAAAATCTGGTCCTACCTCGACCGGTTCAAATACTTTAGTATGGGTAAAACAAGTGATGGTATGTGGACCTTCTAAAGGACTGCCCTCTCCCTATGATGGAACTCAGAGGTCTGTCTTCTGGATGACCAACCAAGTCAATGAAGGAAGACAAAACATATGAAGACTATCAGTTAATACAACTATGTTATCTGATGATTATTGTACGATAAATTGGTTTCTTGCTATAACTGATAGAAGCACAGAGCTTCTGCACTAACCTAAGTTGTGTCTGGAAACAGGTGAAATCTTTCCTTAAAGGAGTGATCAGGCATTTTGAATCAAAATAAGTGCTACTTACCCGGGGCTTCGTACAGCCCCAAGCTCCCAGCATGTCCCTCGCTGGAGCTTCGCGGTGAGCCCTTCGCCTGTGAAGCTTCCCAGTCCCCGGCGATGATGTCAGGCCGATCTGGAGGTCGGCCTGTACTGCGCCTGCGTGAGCGGCAAGGGACATGCTGGGAGCTTGGGGCTGGACGAAACCCCGGATAAGTAGCACTTATTTTGATTCTCCTTTAAAGGACAACTATTTTTGTAAAATTAACTATGTATTACTGTTTTCGTAGGTCACTGTCACTTACCGTAGTAGGTAAAAATCAGACACATCTGTCAGGTTTTGGACTAGTTCATCTTCTCACAGGGGATTCTCTTTTTTTTTTTTTTTTTACAAAAGCACTTACTGTACTGCAGTTGCTCAATTCAGCTTCCAAAATAGTATGAAAAAGAAGAGTAGGGATGCTGGCTGATGTCTTTGTATAAATGATTTCCAAAAAGTGGGTGTTAAATAATAGACAATCCCACACAAAGACAAGTTATGTCAGTTATATTGTGGGGTCCATCTCAGAGGGGAACCTTCACCTGTTTCCAGACCTGTTTCCAGCTGCGGAGAGGTGAGATTTGCCTGGTGGTTTCAGAATTCTATTAAAAGTATTTGTTTCAAAACAAAAAGCTTTAACTTTTGTTTCTTTTATTTGCCGGCTGCCAGACTTTTAAGGATGCTTGAAAAAGTCAAGGCAGTGTTAGGGCCGTTTCCACTCGTGCGGTGCCATTCCGCTGCAGTCCGCTGCAGAAAACGCAAAAAAAAAAGAATTTGGATGCGAATTCGTACGCGTTTGTATGCAAATTTAACCATGTCAGTGCCTGTGTGCTTTTAGATTGAATTTAAGCGAAAACGTACGCGGATTCGCATGGAACATCCGCATAACGAAAACGCGAGTTTCCTATTAAGTACATTACAGGCGAATGGCACTCTGGCCTTGCGGTGTGCGATTTCTGATGGCTCCGCTGTGCGGATTTTTTCTGCACAGACCAATGCACAGAATTTCTGACAAGTGGAAACAGGCCCACTGATTTATATTG
>NC_090653.1:286415498-286525498 GCF_040937935.1 Hyperolius riggenbachi
CTTGCTTGGCAGCTGGAAAAAGCCATTATTTCCCACAATGCAACAAGGTTCACAAACTGCAAACCAGAGCAGGGACAAGGTCCTCCAGCACCCAAGGCTGAGACACCAAAGTGCGCCCCTCCATCAATGCCACCCCAGCCGTCACACACTGATTGCTGTTAGACTAAGAGGGCCACAGGGCCCACAACCTCCCCAACACCTTAATATCTAGTTATCTGGCTTGCAGTCACTGCCATGTATCCCCTTTTCTTATTTCTTTCTGCTTCAAACACAATTAGGAATGACAGCTGAATGAACTGTGTGCCCCCTCCTACACTGCGCCCTGAGGCTGGAGCCTCTCCAGCCTATGCCTCGGCCCGGCCCTGCTGCAAACTGTCAGGGCCATGGTCCTGACATCACACTGTGGGAGCAGTTTCACCACAACATCAGCCATTAGGATGATCAATGAGATGAACATTTTTCTGAGTTGATGCAGATTTATGCAAATTTTTATGTAAATATAATCAGCTTCAAAATGGACCAATCAGTTTAAACCTAGGTTTTAATTGATTGGTCCATTTTCATCCTGCATATATTTGCACAAAAATTTGCATCAACTCAGTAATATTTGCACCTGATTGACCATCCCTATCAGGCGCACAGACCCCTCGATGATCTTTTGGAGAAAAGGTAAAGAATTCTCGTGGGAAAAGAGGTTTCAGCTGCCGATTGGAAGTGTTGCTCGGAGACCCCAATCACGAATACGAGTAAATCCAGCCACGGCAGAATCAAAATCCGGATACGTCGTGATCTGGATTTGAATCAGGGCTCCGGATTCGTCTCGGATTTTAGCCGTGATTACAGATTTGACTTTAACTTTAATAGCCAAGCCGTCATACATGCTACAATCACCAAAATTGCATGGATTATAAAGGTGCTCAGTGGTTACAACTTAAAAAACTTTTTTTCAAAAAGACCTAATAGTTTTTGAGAAAATCGATTTTTTAAAATTTCAAATGAAAAAAGTATTCGTGATTAAAAACTGCTAAAACCCGCTGAATTAAGCGGTTAATAGCAAAGCGTCCTTACTTGCTGGAAACACCAAATTTGCCAGATATGTTAAGTAGCACAGTGGGAACAAGGGGAAATGTTTGTTTTTTCAAAAAGACCTTATAGTTTTTGAGAAAATCGATTTAACATTTTTAAAGGAAGTTTCAAAGGAAAAAAGTATACCTGTAAATGCGGTAAATGCATTAACTGTCATTTGCCGCATTTAAAGAGGAACTCCAGTGAACATTTTAGTGTTGGCAGGTGATGTAGCTGCTGCATGGTTTTTGGCAGTTGGAAACAGCTGTAAACAGCTATTTCCCACAATGCACCAAGGTTCACAGACAGGAAACTGCCAAAAGTACGTACTTTTCTTGTGGGAGGGGTTTCTTGTGGGAGGGGTTTCACCACAATATCAGTCATACAGCGCCCCCTGATGATCCGTTTGTGAAAAGGAATAGATTTCTCATGTAAAAGGGGATATCAGCTACTGATTGGGATAAAGTTCAATTCTTGGTCGGAGTTTCTCTTTAAATGTATACTATTTTCCTTTGAACCTTTAAAATCAATTTTCTCAAAAACTATAAGGTCTTTTTGAAGAAAAAAAATTCCCCTTGTTCCCACTGTTCTACTGAACATTTCCTGCAAATTTGGTGTTTCTAGCAAGTAAGGGGGCTTTGCTATTAACCGCTAAAGCCGGCGGGTTTTGGCGGTTTTGGATCCCGAGAGCATTCAGAACTGAATCCGTCATCGAGAGGCAATCACGGATTCGGATCACGATGTCGGATAGTGAACAAATGCTTGTGAATCATGGCTATTCCGTGATCACGAGGTCATGAGGAGCATCACTGCTGATTGGGATGAAGGTCAATCCTGGATTAAAGCTCCTCTTTAAACTCAAGGAATTTATGGACCCATTTATCTACTTGAGCTGGTATCGCACTGAGCAATTGCAAGGTAGTCTACTAGGGAAGCTGGGTGTTACCACCCATTGAAAGGTATATCTGAGAGCAGCCAGGGCGAGGGGGGCGAGGGGGTGGGAGTTCCTTTTCCTAGGGGATTGTTTGTTTGTATCACAGATCGGGCTTGATTTACTAAGACAAATAGCCTGCCTTATCCTCTATAATAATCCCTAACTGTCCCTGCGTCATCCTTCTTGTCCCAGGCTGTGTGTCCGTCGGTTTCTTACACTGCGCATGTGCGCAGTACAGACCATTAGGACAGGATGACGGGCCAGGGAGCAGGGCGGACGGGAGCGCGCGCACTGACTGGCGGCGGTAGCGGTGCCATGCAGAGACCTAGAGCCCGTTTTTAAATGGGCTTAGGTCAACTAGTCAGAGATAACACACCTTATCAAAGTTAACATGCCTTATCAGAGTAGGATACCGAACTTATGCCTGCTAATTGGCAATGATGAGAGCTCCACCTATCCTGCCCTGAGGCCCTGCAGGTTCGTAGCGATCGCTATGCTACTCTGATTAGGCGTGTTATCTCTGATAAAGCATGCTATTTGTCTTAGTGACTCAAGCCCGTTGTCTCTTGCTAGACAGATTGTTGTATTATTGCGTCTTAGCATCACAAATATTACATTGGTGCTGTTTTTTATCTTTTTCTTGAGCAAAGCTAAATAAATGTTCTTTGGAAGTAAAAATCTATCTAACCAAAGATTTGCATTGTTGGATGCAGCGCAACACTACTGCCCATCAATCGGTCACGACTCCTGACCCAGCGCCGACTGATATATTCAGTCTGGGGCAATCAACTGATTTGATCAGATTCAGCTGAAAATCGATTGGACAATAGATCGATCGGGCTGACTGTGGCATATATTTCTAGCAGATTCGATCAGAGTGATGGAATCAGCTGGATATCGGCAGCAAAACTGCTGAATGTATGGCCATGTTTAGAATCCCCCATCAAGTCATCGTGTATTGCTGTCCTCAGGGCCACCAGGCTGGAGATCTCAGCCACACAAAGAACAATCATCTTAGTGGGAACACCCCAAAAACGTCCCACGTTATCTAAGACTATTTTCATAAAGTTGGGCTTTCAAAATGAGGACAGGTTTTTTTTTAAAGAAGATGATGAAAAAAAAATTATGGGAAATTGACTCAGGTGGGCTGAAAAATGTCAGGACTTGAAGCGGATACTTTGTTCCTAATTCTATGTTTATATTTTTGGCTTGTTTTCCTAATCAAGTTGTTGTGGCTGAATGCTGAATGGTACTCTGGGATTTCCTAGCTCAGCAGGTGGGGAACTCGAAACGTTAAAACAAACACCAACACAACAAGAGAAGAATGAATGAAAAAATGTCTTCCAATAGGACCTAATCCCCCCTCCAGCGGAACACAATCCCTTCCTAACCTCCAGGTAATTCTGACAGTGACAACACGACACAACAGGCCAACCTTCCTGCATATCCATCTCTGATGAACCTCATTGTACTCAAATCCCCAATCTCAGGACCAGGTGATCTCCACCAACCCTCAAACATCTCGATTGTCTCATTCTGTCAACTCAAGTTTCTTTTTCCAACCTAAATTTTATTTAATTTGTGAGGGGTTTTTAGTGTGTGATGTTATTTGTAGAGCCAGACAATTCCAGACAAAATTAATTAGTTTTGATTTATCGTTTGTAGATTGACAATTCTGCCAAAAACTTGATACTCCTGCGAAACATTCCCAAAAATGGCCTTCGCGCAAACAGAGCGGTCAAGTTACCTTTTTCTCATTAAGAAATGTTCCACCAAAATCCCTTCTGCATTCAAAGCAGCAAATCGAATTAAGAAGATCGGTGGGAGATTTGTTGAAAAAAAAAGTTAAATCTGTAATTATAGAATTGCACCCCTATCGTTTTCTTTTTCCTCCTTATCCTGGTTGAGGGGCAACGTTTTTTTTTCACCAGACAAAAGTAAATTGTCTATATAGCTTATCTAAAGTTCAGATAGTTTACACAGCAAATCTAGCTGCAAACAGCTTCAATAGTTTATGATTATGTATTCCTGTGATACAATGACAGCCGCCATGTTCTGTTCGTCACAGGCTGAGGGCTGGAGATGCTATCAGCTTGCCTGTGTGTAATGTGACAAATTCAGTCCCCTCTGCCTCTGAAATTTCTAGCTAGTAGGGCCCACTGCACACCAAAACCGCTAGCAGATCCTCAAAACGCTAGCGGTTTTTGAAGCAGATTTCAGAGAGATTCTAGACATGTTTAGAGACGTTTTCTAAACATGCCTAGCGTTTTTGGGAGCGTTTAGATAGTCAGGCAGCGGTATCCCAAGTATAGCTAGCTGGGCATGGGGGTCCCCAGTATAGCCAGGTGTCCCCCATTTTACCAGCAGCCATTATTCATCTCCAAGGGACCTGCAATGAGCAGCTTTACCCCCCTCCGCTCTGCCAGGCATCCCCGCTCGCACAGCCGCTAAGTTCCCCGGATTGATGTCATCAAGCCGGGACCCGACTGACATTAGACCTGGAACCCACTACAAAACGCTGTCACTAATCGCAATCGCTAGCGTTTTGTATGAGCAGTTTGAAAGCGATTCCATGAGCACTTTAGGGAGCGATTTTAAAAAGTGTATCAATTTGCCAGCGATTGTGTAGCGATTAGCGATTAGCGTTTTAAAGTCTTATTGGTCCTTTCTATTAATTTTAATTTTGTTACAGTGTGCAGTAACTTCAAGACGCTATAAAAATCGCTCCATGCAGGTTTTGATGAGCGATTATATACTTTACATTGAAGCGCTAACGCTAACAAAATGCTGCATGTCCTGCATTTGCGATTTTGCTAATTGCAATCACTTCTGTGGAATTTGCACCATCCATTTACATTGCCAGAGCGTTTAGGGAAATCGCTAGCGATTTATCACGTTCCCTAAACGCTCAAAAAATCGCTGTGGTGGGTTCCAGCCCTTACAGTCAGAGCGAGCAGGGATGCTGGGCAGAGCAGAGGGGAGCAACGATTGGTGGGGGAATGTCAGGAAGGTGAGTCCCAGTCCTCTTCCCCTCAGACCGCCGCTGCCAGTCGTAGTGATCACGTGATCAGGAGCCGATCACCATGTGATCAGTGAAGGGAGATGTTGATTTACATATGACAGCTTAATCTCCCCTCTTGGGTGCACATGATCGCGGCAGGAGCGGTAAAAGCAGGGGGTGTAAATCCTACATAGGCAGCCACAAGTTCGGCGTAGGATTTATTACGCACGATCCCCAGGAGGTTAACAATATAATCACAAACATACAACAGAGCATGGCAAAAATCAATCAATAAATAAATAAATCATTCATTTTTAGCGAACAATCATATTTTCAATAAGATCATTTCAATTGATAGAAAAGATTGTATGTAACCAATCCACACCACTAAAGAATCCAACTTGCGATTGATCTAAACCAGTTATGAAAACATTTGCAAAGCGGAATGATCATTTTCTTTAAAGGGCAACTGAAGGGAGAGGGATATGGAGGTTGCCATATTTACTTCCTTTAAGGCTACTTAGACACCAAGACGTTGTGTTTTAGGGGACGTTATGGTTGCATAACGTGCCCCTAACGCAACGCATGGTGGTGCGGGAGAGGACGGTAGAGTGAGCCGCGTTAGGCGGCTCTACCCGCATAAGGTCTCCCAGAGTGGCGCTGATTAGCCGGCGGGACCACGTGATGCGGAGCGAGACACTCCGCATCACGTGGTCCCTCCGGCCAATCAGCGGCCGCCAGTGCAGTGCATATTAAGTAGCCAGGGGCGTAGCAATAGGCCCTGCAGCGCCTGCGCCTGCGGGGGGGCCCGCCCCCCCTGGGGCCCGCTCGGGGCCGTTTTTTGGGGGCTGGAGGGGTGGCAGCATGAGGGGAAAGCCTTGCCCACAGTCGGCGGGGAGAGGGGAAGTTCCCCCCTCTCCCTCACCTCGGGGCTCTCCCCTCTGCGCTCCCCTCCAGCTAGTCAATGTGTGTGGGCAGCGGGCAGCGGCGGCGGGATACATACCTTCTTCCTTGCGTTCCATCGCCGCCTTCTCGCTCTAGCGGCTGACGTCACTTCCGGAAGCGGAAGTGACGTCAGCCGCTAGAGCGAGAAGGCGGCGATGGAACGCAAGGAAGAAGGTATGTATCCCGCTGCTGCCCGCTGCCCGCTGCCCACACACATTGACTAGCTGTAGGGGGATTTTCAGGTGTCTGCTGCCCACATTACGATTTTCAGGTGTCTGCTGCCCACATTACGATTTTCAGGTGCCTGCTGCCCACATTACGATTTTCTGGTGACTGCTGCCCACATTACGATTTTCTGGTGACTGCTGCCCACATTACGATTTTCAGGTGTCTGCTGCCCACATTACGATTTTCTGGTGACTGCTGCCCACATTACGATTTTCAGGTGCCTGCTGCCCACATTACGATTTTCAGGTGTCTGCTGCCCACATTACGATTTTCAGGTGTCTGCTGCCCACATTACGATTTTCAGGTGCCTGCTGCCCACATTACGATTTTCTGGTGACTGCTGCCCACATTACGATTTTCTGGTGACTGCTGCCCACATTACGATTTTCAGGTGTCTGCTGCCCACATTACGATTTTCTGGTGACTGCTGCCCACATTACGATTTTCTGGTGACTGCTGCCCACATTATGATTTTCAGGTGTCTGCTGCCCACATTACGATTTTCAGGTGTCTGCTGCCCATATTACGATTTTCAGGTGCCTGCTGCCCACATTACGATTTTCTGGTGACTGCTGCCCACATTACGATTTTCTGGTGACTGCTGCCCACATTACGATTTTCAGGTGTCTGCTGCCCACATTACGATTTTCTGGTGACTGCTGCCCACATTACGATTTTCAGGTGCCTGCTGCCCACATTACGATTTTCAGGTGTCTGCTGCCCACATTACGATTTTCAGGTGTCTGCTGCCCACATTACGATTTTCTGGTGACTGCTGCCCACATTGCGATTTTCTGGTGTATGCTGCCCACATTACGATTTTCTGGTCACTGCTGCCCACATTGCGATTTTCTGGTCACTGCTGCCCACATTACGATTTTCAGGTGTCTGCTGCCCACATTGCGATTTTCAGGTGCCTGCTGCCCACATTACGATTTTCAGGTGTCTGCTGCCCACATTACGATTTTCTGGTGACTGCTGCCCACATTACGATTTTCAGGTGCCTGCTGCCCACATTACGATTTTCAGGTGTCTGCTGCCCACATTACGATTTTCTGGTCACTGCTGCCCACATTGCGATTTTCAGGTGTCTGCTGCCCACATTACGATTTTCAGGTGTCTGCTGCCCACATTACGATTTTCAGGTGTCTGCTGCCCACATTGCGATTTTCAGGTGTCTGCTGCCCACATTACGATTTTCAGGTGCCTGCTGCCCACATTACGATTTTCAGGTGTCTGCTGCCCACATTACGATTTTCAGGTGTCTGCTGCCCACATTACGATTTTCAGGTGTCTGCTGCCCACATTACGATTTTCTGGTGTCTGCTGCCCACATTACGATTTTCAGGTGTCTGCTGCCCACATTGCGATTTTCTGGTGTCTGCTGCCCACATTACGATTTTCTGGTGTATGCTGCCCACATTAGGATTTTCTGGTGACTGCTGCCCACATTGCGATTTTCTGGTGACTGCTGCCCACATTAGGATTTTCTGGTGACTGATGCCCACATTGCGATTTTCTGGTGACTGCTGCCCACATGGCGATTTTCTGGTGACTGCTGCCCACATTGCGATTTTCTGGTGAACTCTGCCCACATTACGATTTTCTGTCCCACATTACGATATTCTGGTGAACGCTGCCCACATTACGATTGTCTGGTGAATGCTGTCCACGTTACAATTTTCTGGTGACTGCTGCTCACGTTACGATTTTCTGGTGAACTCTGCCCACATTATGATTTTCTGGTGAACTCTGCCCACATTATGATTTTCTGGTGAACGCTGCCCACATTACGATTGTCTGGTGAATGCTGTCCACGTTACAATTTTCTGGTGACTGGTGCCCACATTACGATTTTCTGGCCCACATTACGATTGTCTGGTAAAATGCTGCCCACTTTACAATTCATTTACAGTGAAACGCTGCCCCATTACGATTATTTGGCACCTATGGGGGGGGGGGGCCCATCCAAATATTCGCAGGGGGGCCCAGTGATTTCTAGTTACGCCCCTGTAAGTAGCCATGTGCGCGGCTACTGTAGCGGCATCTCCCCGCCTCCTCTTCGCCCCCCACTGAGCATGTGCAAACAGTCTAACGCGGCTAAAGCCGCTAGAATGCACAGCATGCTGCACTTTCACTACAACGTGCAGCGTTACAATGTAACGCAACGTTGGCAGTGTGAACAGCCCACTTGTGTTACATTGCTGTGCGTTGGGGGAGCGTTACAGGCTGCACTGACGTTCACGCCTGTAACGTCCCTGTGTGCAAGAAGCCTTAAGCAATATCAGTTGCCCGGCTGATCCTCTGCCTCCAATACTCCAACTAGCCATAGCCCCTGAACAAGCATGCAGCAGATCAGATGTTTCTGACATTACTGTCAGATCTGACAAGATTAGCTGCATGCTTGTTTCTGGTGTGATTTAGAAACTATTGTAGCCAAATACATCAGCAGGACAGCCAGGTAACTGGTATTGTTTAAAAGGGGATAAATATGGCAGCCTCCATATACCTCTCACTTTAGTTGCCCTTTAAAGCAATGATCAATAACACGATCGTTCAGGATTGATTGGGCCCATCATCATCATCTCGGTTTTCATGCAATACTATCTGGATAACCTAATTGAAAATATGATCGTACATTAAAAATTGTATTGTTAATGAACACCCTAACAGATCGAGTGATGCAAGCGCTAATGAAGCAATCATGATTCGCTCTGCCGCCGATGCGCCAAATCCAGTCCAGCACTCTGGTTTACTGGTGACATTATTTACAGAAGGGACTGCGATTCACGTGTCTTGTTGAGTGATCGGGTCAATGAGCCCTCCAGCCTCCGTGACACCAGTCCTGGCCGGAGTCCTCCTTTAATGTCCTGCTGTTACTGGGCCTCTTGTGCTGAGCAGTGACAGCTTTTACTGTCAGCTTGGTAAATGGTTGTGTCATCTGGAAGGGAGTAAACCATGTGTGACACTTACATCTCAGCAGAGCCATCAGGATTAATGTCACCATTTAGTGCTTAATGAGGCGACAACAAGTAGGACTCCCAGGGGGGCGGCAGTGATGCCAGGCTATCCCCTGGAGGCTTCTGGGAGTGTTCTGATCAGCTGGTGTCCAGCACAATACTGCAGAGAATGTACATTTGTAGGCTGCACGCCACATTAGCCGTACACAAACATTCCCGCCCCTCCGGGAGGCCTCCATTCAGGGCATAGCAACTTTCCCCATACTGCCTCAACAGAATACCCAAGCAGCTCGGTGTGACCTAAAGCCACAAGGAGAGTATAGGGGACCAAAAGAGACCAAATATCCCTGTGACTAAAAAAGCAATGCTTGGTGTGCTTTGCCTTCTTAAGGCTGGGAACACACTAGGCAGTGCGGGAAGCGTATGTTTTGCTGCATAGGCGTTTGTGTGTTTTTAGTGCGTGCGGTTTCTCTGCGTTGGCATTTTGCGTTTTTTTCCAGCACATGCATTTTTCTTGTTTTGCGTGCGTTTGAATGTTTTTGCGGTTTAAATATATAAATCACATGTGTTTTGTATGCATTTTTAATGCAATAACTCAATTTTAGTTTCATTAGTCCACAGCACCTTATTCCAAAATGAAGCTGGTTTATCCAAATGTGCTTTAGCATAACTCAAGTGGCTCTGTGTGTGCTGTGGGAGGAGAAAAGGTTTCCTCTGCACCAATCTCACATACAGACTCTCCTTGTGTAAAGTGCGGCGAGTGGTTGAACGATGCACAGTGACTCCATCTGCAGCAAGATGATGTTGTAGGTCTTTGGCGCTGGTCTGTGAGTTGACACTGACTGTTCTCACCATTCGTCACTTCTGTTTATCTGAGATTTATCTTGGTCTGCCACTTCGAGCCTTAACTTGAACTGAGCCTGTGGTCTTCCATTTCCTCAATATGTTCCTAATTGTGGAAACAGACAGCTGAAATCTCTGAGACAGCTTTCTGTATCCTTCCCCTAAACCATGATGGTGAACAATCTTTGTCATCAGGTCATTTGGGAGTTGTTTTGTTGTTGCTACTCTTCAGAGAAAATTAAAAGAGGAGGGAAACTTACAATTGACTCCCTTAAATACTCTTTCTTATAATTAGATTTCTCCTGTGTATGTAGGTCAGGGGTCACTGAGCTTACCAAGCCAATTTGAGTTCCAATCATTAGTTCTAAAGGTTTTGGAATCAATAAAATGACTTATGAATGAATTGAATTATTGCACACTATCTGTAAATCCAATAAACTTAATTTCACTTCTCAAATATCACTGTGTGTGTCTCCTATGTGATATATTTAACTGCCATTTTTTATCATAACAACCAACGATTTATACAGGAAAATCATGACGATTAATAAGGTTGCCCAAACTCTTGCATCCTACTGTATAAATCAGTATAGCAGTATAGCGAGAGGGGTGAGTTCACATTTACTTTGCGCGCTGCATCTCCCCCCCCCCCTCCCCCCTCCCTGGGGTTTTACCATCACAGCGTTTGGATCATCAGGTCTTTCATATGAGGACAGTGCTATAAAGTGCGGGCGTCCCGCCGGGACCCTCAGCACGTGCAGAGATAAGATGAAGCGTGCCTGCCTTGCAGGTGTCCATTCCAGCCACTGAAATATCTCAATTAACCCGGCCATCCGTCATCTAGGAGGCCCAGCGGAGCGAACCGTTGTCAGGAGAAATATCTGTAATGAGTAGTTTTATCATCTGGACTATTAAACGTCTTTCGAGTGGCGTCTGGGGAGGCTGCGGCCATGATGCCGGGCGGGTTTAATGGCTATCAGATAATGACATGGCCTTCCCCCCGGACAGCTGGGGGGTCCACAGGCAGACCACCGAGTACTGCAGAGCTGGTACCATAAACGAGGGAAGCTGCCGCAAACGCTGTGCTGGAGGAACCACACTGATATCTGTTATACAGAAGGAATAATAATTATAATAATAATAATAGTTATAAAAGCTGGGTTGTGTACGTTTTACTAGATTGTTTTTGGTCTGATGGCCAGAAATCTGAATGTATATTGTGATAATTACAGTGAAAATTATGCAAAAACCAATGTAGATGAGTGATAATGATAGAGCTTTATATAACTTCTATTGTGAAAAATTGTAAAGTGTAAGAAGAATCAGAATCAGAATCAATTTTATTTCGCCAAGTAAGTTTGCACCTACAAGGAATTTGTCTTGGCAGTTGCTTAACAAACACAAACAAAAACAATACAAGGACAGACAGTGTGAATATTACAAGTTAAGGACGTTATAAGTATAGTGGCAGTAAGCAATGTGAGAATTCTTCATTTTCAGTTCTGTGCTGATTACTTTCAAGTCCTAGCAGCTCTAACGTGGTTCAGCATTAAGTATGGCTACCGCTTGAGGAAAAAAGCTATTCCTGTGTCTAGAGGTTTTGGTAGCGATTGACCGGAATCTTACTCCTGAAGGCATGCGCTGGAAGATGGAGTGAGCTGGGTGGGAGGGGTCAGAGGCAATTTTGGTTGCTCTCTTTCTGCACCTGCTAGTGTAAAGATCCTGCAGGGAAGGTAAGCTACAGCCAATTATCCTTTCCGCTGTTCGGATGATGCGCTGCAGCCTCCCCTTTTCTAATGCTGAGCAGGAGCTGAACCATACAGTCATAGATGATGTTATGGTGGATTCGATAATTGCAGTGTAGAACTGCACCATTAAATTTTGAGGTAGGCCAAACTTTTTCAGCTGCCGTAGATGGTACATCCTCTGTTGCGCTTCTTGACAATAGTGGCAGTGTTGTTGTCCCATTTTAGGTTGTGTGAGATTGTGGACCCAAGAAACTTCAATGGCTCTACCTGGGTTATTGCGGATCCATTTATGGTTAAGGGGGAGGTGCTGGGGGGGGGGGGGGGGAGATCTCCTAAAGTCTATTATCATCTCCATGGTTTTGAGAGCATTTAGTTCCAAGTTGTTGCTGCTGCACCAGGAGGAAAGCTGTCCCACCACATGCCTGTATGCAGACTCGTCCCCTTTTTGTATGAGACCAACAACTGTTGTGTCATCTGCAAACTTCAGAACCTTAACAGATGGATCTGTGGAGATGCAGTCATTGGTGTACAGTGAGTAGAGCAGTGGGGAAAGCACACAGCCCTGGGGTGCACCAGTACTGACGGTCAGAGAGCTTGATGTGAGTTTACCAAGTCTAACATGCTGTCTCCTGTCGGTTAGGAAATCGGTTATCCATTTGCAGATGGATTCAGGTATGTGTAGCTGGGAGAGCTTGCTGTGCAGCAGTGATGGAATTATGGTATTAAATGCCGAGCTGAAATCTATAAATAAAATCCTAGTGTAGGTTCCTGGGGTGTCTAGATGCTGTAGTACATAATGCATACACATGTTCACGGCATCGTCTGCGGATCTATTAGGCCTGTAGGCAAATTGCAGAGAGTTCAGCAGTGGATCTGTTATAGATTTCAGATAAGCTATTAACAGTTTTTCGAATGCTTTCATGACCAGTGATGTCAGGGCAACAGGCCTGTATTCATTTAAACATGTAGGTTTAAGATACATACATACAGTATAAAAGGTAGCTTTCTTCCAGAGTAAAATTACTTTTTTTGCCATGTTCCTGTCACTGAAAGGGTCTCCGAGCACCTCTCATGGGCATGCCTTTAAGACTCCGACCAGTACTGCAAAGTACTTAAAGATGCATACCTTTCTGTAGCTTGTGCTCTCCTCTTTCATTTGATGCCTGAATCGCCGTTCTACACCAAATAGTTTTCGTTTGATTTCAATTTAAAAATCGCTGCTGCCATCTTGGCTATGTTATAACTTCCGGGTCACCCCTATCTTCTCTGTTAGAGAAGTGCATCACTGAATGAAGCAGGAAGAGGAAGTGACACGCATGGCCATTGCAAGAGGCTCCCCCAGAGGGGTCATAGCACGACTTTGTTGGAAGTCGTCTGGCTTAAAGGCATGCTGCCCATGAGAGGTGCTCGGAGTCCCTTTAACGTAGATCGTGACAGATCCAACAGGTTTTGGGCTAGTCCAACTCCTCATGGGGAATTCTTAGTTATTTATTTATTTACAAAAGCACTTATTGACCTGCAGTTGCTCAGTCCAACTGCCAATAGTGTGCAAACAATCATAGAGGTCAGCCGCCCTGTCAACTTTATAAAATAAAGGAAATACTGAGAATTCCCCACAAGAAGATGGGCTAGTCCAAAACCTGTCAGATTTGTCAAATTTTTCCTACCTACTCTAAGTGACAGCAATATAGGAATAAAAGTAAGTTATAGTGCATTTTATGCAAGGAGAAATGTACATTTTATTATGTTTATATTTTGAATTTAAATTTTTTTTTTGATAGATGTCCTGTAAGTGCCAAACAATATATTTGGTGTGTAGCCCCATTTTATCTAGAATGTTCTGGTGACTCTTATCTTTTGTTTCTGTGTGGACCTACCTTTACCATAACCAACTTTATGCAATTCTCTAAATTTTTATATCTTGTTCAGCCCCCCGACGTGACCATTCTTGTATACAGCAAAACAGCAACCAAGCAGCTCGGGGTGACCCAAAACCCCTAGGAAAGTATAGGGGACTGAGGGCCCATTCTCATGATTAGGGCCTGTACACACTGCTGTGTGTGCGCTGCGTTTTTAAAATCGCAAACCCTTTATGAAAATACAAAGAATTGCATCGCACCAATGTGTTCAGGTCTTCACGATTTCCATGATTTTTCAAAAGACCTTGCGATTAAAAAACGCATGCGATTTTAAAAGCGCAGCAGTGTGTACAGGCCGTTTACCGCTAATCACCGAACCACTACAACATTAACTATATGGCAGTGATCTCACTGCCGCGATTACCGCTGATCATAGGCGATTCGCGGCAATCGCAAAACGTGGGGCATGCAGCATTTTCCCACTATTAAAGAGCAATGGCGATTAGCATGCTATAAAAGCGCTAATTGCAACAAAAAGAAATTGCGAGGTGTACAGTGATTTTACCATGATAATCTCTGTAAAATGACCTAGTGCGTGGGTCATAAAGAGACCGAAAAGCCCTCCTACTGAAAAAGCAATGGATGTGGTTTACCTTCTTAAAACAGAAGGTATTTGCGATAATTCAGCTTTAAAAAGCATCAAGATGAAATGTAACCCAAGGCAGGATAACAAGCTTCCCTCCCCATAGTCTTATTGGTAAGCTGGCACAAGAGGAGGTTCCGATGACAAAAAAGGTGGTTCTATGGTAATTTTGCTGCATCCCTCCTTAAAGGGGCACTATGGCGAAAAAATTGTAAAATGTAAAATATGTTCAAACATAAACAAATAAGAAGTACGTTTTTTCCAGAGTAAAATGAGCCATAAATTACTTTTCTCCTATGTTGCTGTCACTTACAGTAGGTAGTAGAAATCTGACAGAAGCAACAGGTTTTGGACTAGTCCATCTCTATTTCATGGGGGGATTCTCAGGGATTTACTTATTTTCAAAAGCACTTAGTGAATGGCAGTTGCTCTGTCCAACTACCAAACAACTGTGTAGCGAGCAGGGAGGCTGGCCAGCATCATTGTTTAAAGGGAATATCTTTATAAAGAATGAAAGCCTTGCTGAGAACCCCCTATGAAGTTCTTCTTATTTGTCTTTGTTTGCACAGATTTTAAATTTTACAATTTTTCGCCATAGTGCCCCTTTAACCTGACAAGATTTCAACCAGAACCACTGTCACCGGTGTGCTCCTGTTTGGGAAAGCAGTGTGTGGCCAGGGCCGGCGCTACCATAGAGGCAAAGGAGGCAGCTGCCCCAGGGCCCCAGAGCTTGTAGGGGCCCCCAGTGGCTACAAGAGGAAAACAACATTTTTCAAATCGGCCTTATAGTTTTTGAGAAAATCGATTTTAAAGTTTCAAAGGAAAAAAAATACACATTTAAAAACCTGCCGACTTTAATGGTTAATAGCAAATCCACCTTAAATGCTAGAAACCCTAAATTTGCAGGATATGTTAAGGAGATCATTAGGAATAAGAGGAAAAAACTATTTTTCAAAAAGACCTTATAGTTTTTGAGAAAATCGATTTTAAAGTTTCGAAGGAAAAAAGTATATATTTTAAATGCGGTAAATGTCACTTTTAGTAGCAAACCTAACGGTAGTGTAATTTTACATGCATCAAACGAAAGCGCAATAAATTTCCTGACGGGGTTTCCAGGGGGTCTATATGCAGCCGCAGCGCTTTGGCCAGGGATCGCTATACAGCCGCAATATGGCTGTATGAAGATCCCTGGCATTTGTTCCTATTTTCCCAAATTTTTTTTTATGTTTAGAGTGTGGGAATTTGAAAAAAAAAAATTATGTGGGGTCCCCCCTCCTGTAACTTTTTAACCCCTTGTCCCCCATGCAGGCTGGGATAGCCAGAATGTGGAGCTCCGAACGATTGGGACTTCACATCCTGACTATACCAGCTGCAAAAAAGGTCCCCTAATGCCGATTTTTGTTCCGGGGTATATGTTGGGGGGGCCCCCCAGGTTTATTTTGCCCTGGGGCCCCATTGTTGCTTAAACCGGCCCTGTGTGTGGCATAGCTCACAACTGTCCATCTTTTGGAGGGACAGTGCCTCTTTGGGAGCCCTGTCCCTCTTTCTTCCTCATTTGTCCCTCTTTCAGGACAGATTTATGTAAATATATCTACTGAAAAATGTGTTTAATTGACTCTTAACTTTGTTCCCCCTCTTTTAAATGGATATCTTTCTTACTTTCAAATGTTAATATGAAGGAAAATGAACCAGGATGGAAAGGACCAGTGTGGTTTGAGCTATAAAACATTATAATTTTCTCATGAAACATTTATAGTGCGCATGATTAGGGGTGTGTTGGGCGGGGTTAGAGGCGTGGCAGGGGCGTGGCTTAAGTGACCCTCTTTCTGATCTCAAAAAGTTGGGAGGTATGGTGTGGTTATACTTTTGTTGCTTACAATCATGCACATTTGAAGCTCTGAGGGGCCACATCAAATGGCAAGGAGGGCTGCATCCGGCCCACGGGCCTTGTGCTTGACGTCTGTGCTCTAGTGAGTAGAGATGGATGGTCAGTGAAAGTCGGGGCTACTAGCATAATGCCCTTCTTTACTGACACACAGTCCGGCTCGCTGCTCAGGGTATATACTGTGTATAGCCCTGTGTGGCTGTCAGGTTATAGAACAATAGACCCCTTACCCAGCCACACTATGCAGACACCGCATGCGACTGCTTCAATCATAATGACCGAAAGCCGATGCCACAACATGGCCTAGCCCAAATTGCTTGAAAGGATCAAGTCGAGCATGCTGGAAAGTCTCGGTCACAAGGGCTCGATCTGGTGTGTTGGCATTTGATTTCCCGTTTGAAAGACCTGGCGGACCCCCAGCCAGTTTGTGGCAACACTTGTTATGGGTGTGAAGATCACTATGGTCACACTTGTTAAATGACTCTTGTGAGATGGGCACCAGGCTGGGAGGGTCACCAGGCGGAGGCAAGGGAAAGGGGAAGGGGAGTATGGGGGCCCCTCAAAGTTTTGCTGGAGGGCCCCATGTTTATTAGTTACATCCCTGTCAGAGAGGGATCAATCTGAAAGTCGACCTGATGGCCACCTTAACAACAATTTCACTTTCCTTACACAAAAAAGCTCACATCATCACCTTAAAGAGGAACTCCAGCCTAAACAAACATACTGTCATTAAGTTACATTAGTTATGGTAATTAAAATAGATAGGTAATATAATCTCTTACCCACACTGTTTTAAAAGAAGAGGCAAATGTTTGATTTCATGATGGCAGCCATATTTTTGGTTGAAAGGAGACGACAGGGAGCATGAGACACAATTCCAACTGTCCTGTGTCCTGAGCACCTCTCCCAGTTGCTCGTCAACGCGAATAACAACATAGGAAATCCCATCATGCTCTGCACAGCATCAGGGAAAAAAAGCCCGGGCAGTTTTCTTTGATGGGTGGAGCTTAGGTAAAAATGCAGCTAAAAATGATGCTTTGGTAAGAAAAACAAAGTTCTGATGCTATGAAACTGTTAAAGAAACACCAAGCCTTTTCAGTGCTGCTGAGTAGATTTTTAGTCCGGAGGTTCACTTTAATCTCTTCACAGGGCCGGTTTTCTCTTGAAGCAAGGTGAAACATTTGCATCAGGTGCAGGGCTTTCAGGGACAGCATGTCTGTATTGTGTTTACACTTAGGCCTGGTGCACACCAAAAACCGCTAGAAGATCCGCAAAATGCTAGCAGATTTTGAAACGCTTTTTCTTATTTTTCTGTAGCGTTTCAGCTAGCGTTTTGCGGTTTTGTGTAGCGGTTTTGGTGTAGTAGATTTCATGTATTGTTACAGTAAAGCTGTTACTGAACAGCTTCTGTAACAAAACCGCCTGCTAAACCGCACTGAAGTGCCGTTTTTCAGAGCGGTTTGCGGTTTTCCTATACTTTACATTGAGGCAGAAACGCCTCCGCAATCCAAAATCTGCAGCAGCCCGGGAGTATGCGTTTCTGCAAAACGCCTCCCGCTCTGGTGTGCACCAGCCCATTGAAATACATTACCCTAGCGGATCCGCACCCGCAAGCGGATCGCAAACCGCAGCGGAAACGCTCCGGTGTGCACTAGGCCCAACAGCATGCAGTCAGAGTAGGAGGAGAAGCGAGAGGAGAGCGAGGTGAAGAGGTCATCATTGGGGAAAAGCAGCTTGTTGACTTGTTGTGCTGTGTGAGGAGTCTGACAGTGAGTGAGGAGGGGGGAGGCAGGAGAGCATCATTGGGGAAAAGCAGCTTGTTGTGCTGTGTGAGGAGTCTGACAGTGAGTGAGGAGTGTGTGTGTGTGTGGGGGGGGGGGGGGAGAAGGGGGGGGGGGGGTTAGGCGATCATCATTGGGGAAAAGCAGCTTGTTGTGCTGTGTGAGGAGTCTGACAGTGAGTGAGGAGGGGGAGGCAGGAGAGCATCATTGGGGAAAAGCAGCTTGTTGTGCTGTGTGAGGAGTCTGACAGTGAGTGAGGAGGGGGGAGGAAGGAGAGCAGCATTGGGGAAGGCAGCTTGTTGTGCTGTGTGAGGAGTCTGACAGTGAGTGAGGAGGAGGGAGACAGGAGAGCATCATTGGGGAAAAGCAGCTTGTTGTGCTGTGTGAGGAGTCTGACAGTGAGTGAGGAGGGGGGAGGCAGGAGAGCAGCATTGAGGAAAAGCAGCTTGTTGTGCTGTGTGAGGAGTCTGACAGTGAGTGAGGAGGGGGAAGCAGGAGAGCAGCATTGGGGAAAAGCAGCTTGTTGTGCTGTGTGAGGAGGCTGACAGTGAGTGAGGAGGGTGGAGGCAAGAGAGCAGCAGTGTTTCATTTGACTTGCACAACAGAAAGAAGGTGCTGGCACTGCTGTCCTGACTGTGGAGGAATGGAGGACGGCTGACTGGCTGAGGGTGGTCCGTTTGTTTGTCACAAACTCGCAGCCAGCCAGTGTGTTATTGTGTTGAGCTGAAGTGTGTCATGTCTCAAGTTGTTGCATATTCTCCCTTGCTGACTGAAAACGTTAACTGAAGCAGAGTAAACTGCCGGGTGCTGTGTGATCATTCCAAATTGTGAAGGGGGGGGGGGAATCCTCATAATTTTGCCTCAGGCAGCAAAAACTGTAGAACCGGCTCTGCCTCTTCACTGCCAGATATCTGTTCAACAAAAACAGCGAATTGCACAACAACCTCACAAAGCGTTAATTTTTTGTAACACCTCAGACTATTCCATTATACGATTCATGGCGAAATTCATCCTCTTTGTCGTGAAAGAGGCAAATGCCATTCGCATGAAAAATTCCCACTTAGGTGGCCTGGAAGAGATCGCAGGTGCCACATGCAGAAATATACACATATTTTTCTTCAATCGCGGCGGGGGCCAAAGCTATAATACCGGATGCTGATGGCCCAATAATGGATTGTTCTATGGTCCCGGATCCTGACTTATTGCAGCAATTAATATTCTATCTCCTTCCATTCTTCCTAAACGTTTTAAGGCTCAACATTAAAGAAAAAAATAAATAAATAAATAGACGGGATTAAGGTTACAAAGCGCAATAAATGCGAGAGGCGAGACAGCGAGGGATTCGTCATAGCGCCGTACAAATAACGCCTCATTACATTAGGCCCTCTTCAAAAAACTCGGGTTGTGGGGGTGAAGCGATATCCCCATAAAACGAATGAGCATTACGTTTATGAAGTCACAGCCCCCCCCCACTAAATAAAGCACCCCTAATTTACAAAGGACAACCCCCCTCCAACCATAGTGGGGGAGGGGTGATGTTCTAAAGCGCTTCGAAATCCATCACATCGCACACAGGCCCGGCCAACGTCTATTGCGAGATTGGAATTAAAATGTAAATAATTTCAGGATTATTCAATGTCATGGCGGGACAATAAAAGGCTGGCCATTTATCTCTCGACGGGAGTTAAGAGCCTTATTTTTTGTTCTCCTTACAACCCCTGCGGAAATTAATGTTTTTAAGTTGAACATCGTGATTTTTAACAATTATGGCGGACAGTGGTTGACAACATCGGCTTAATGGCTACGAAAGGCACAGAAATTCATCATTTTGTTTTGTATGTTCTCATCCGCGGCAAAATCCTGCCCAGTTCATATTCTGGATAAATATAGAGAATCTGGTTTGGCTGAAGTGGAAATGGTGACATTTTACAATGAAGTAATCCCATTGGACCTCCTCCACAAGATCCCAGGATTATCGCCATGCATTATTCCACATAGGCCTCAATTCACTAAGCACTTTACACTAGTCTACAGATGGTTTTTAGTCTACTGATGGTTTGGTGTAATGTTTTAGACCCGTTTTTAGGGAAACAGTAAATTCGGGCGCCTGAGGCTAGTGGACAAAAGGGCGCCGGTGAAAAATAACGTTTTAAAAGCGGCGCCCGGAGACTTAATGTTTTATTACTGCTTCTCATGATTACACATTATTTAATGATTTATACATTTTTTAATATTATTTTTAAACGAAAAACAGTACAATATTTTTTCAAACATTATTTTTAAACGAAAAACAGTACATTTTTTTTTACATTATTTTTAAACGAAAAAACCAACAGGGGGGTCTTAGGTTTAGGCACCAACAGGGGGGTCTTAGGTTTAGGCACCAACAGGGGGTCTTAGGTTTAGGCACCAAAAGGGGGGTCTTAGGTTTAGGCACCAACAGGGGGGTCTTAGGTTTAGGCACCAACAGGGGGGTCTTAGGTTTAGGCACCAACAGGGGGGTCTTAGGTTTAGGCACCAACAGGGGGGTCTTAGGTTTAGGCACTAACAGGGGGGTCTAGGGGTTAGGGGTAGGTACAGGGAGGGTTACTTAGGCACCAACAGGGGGGGTCTTAGGTTTAGGCATCAACAGGGGGGTCTAGGGGTTAGGGGTAGGTACAGGGAGGGTTACTTAGTAATTTTTTTTTTTAACGTTATTATACGTTTCAGTATTTAAACGAAAGATTAACGTTTTTACAATTGCCGATTTAATGCACATTATTTAATGATTTATAACTTTAAAAAACATTAATTTTAAACGAAATACAGTACAATACATTTTTAAACGTTATCCATGCTTATCGTTAAAAACCCGGCGCCCTTTTTTCCCAGCGCCCCTTTTTAACGTACGCCGTTTTTAGACCTGGTCTAACATTCAGTAATTACACAGTTCACAAAGGCAAACTGGGAGTGACCACCCCCACTTTTTCTGACAGAGATTAGACCAGCTGATTTCTGTAGGTAAAGTAATTCTGTGAGGTATTTTAGATGTGAGGATGGAATCTTTTGAATGAATTATGCAGGAGTTTAATTGTATGCAGAGGAGAGCTCATCAGAGGAGAAGGATGCCAGTCATAGCTACCAGTTTGTGAATTGCATCTTTTGATCATTTCCCCTGCTTTACCCACCTAATTACCAAATGGTTTAGACCAGGTCTAAAAACAGGTCTAAGGGCCCATTCACACTAGAGCGTTTTGCCGGTGATTTCGGCAAAATGCTCAATCGCTAGCACTTTTGAAAGCGGTAGTGCTATGATACCCTACGGGCCCGTTCTTACTTGGGCAATTTGCGTTAATCGCCGGCGTTTTGCGCTTTTAAGTGTGAATGGCGCCTAAAACATTTGGTAATAGTGAATTCCCCTTTGATGCAACTGTCCAAACCATCAGTAGACTAAAAACCATCAGTAGACAAAAAAACCATCAGTAGACTAAAAACCATCAGTAGACTAAAAACCATCAGTAGACTAAAAACCATCAGTAGACAAAAAAACCATCAGTAGACTAAAAACCATCAGTAGACTAAAAACCATCAGTAGACTAAAAACCATCAGTAGACTAAAAACCATCAGTAGACTAAAAACCATCAGTAGACTAGTCTAAACTGTTTAGTGAATTGAGGCCATTGCTTAACTTGTATAAAGGAGTTCAAGAGCTGAACTGCTCCGCACTGATTGTAGCACACTCTGCCAAGACTGGGATTTTCAGAGCTACAGCCAGCCACTCAGTCTGTGCAGATGTGGAAAACGAGCAACAATTGTTCCTGATCTGTTCAGATAGATGCTCCTGCGGGAAGAGAAATACACGTTGGGTCTCTGTACAGAAAATTAATGCAACACTAAGGGCCCGTTTCCACTAACCGCCTTGCGTCCTGCGAGACGTGCGACAGCACTTCCTGTTTAAGTACGCAGCCGAATCCCGAAAGCCGTGCCATGCTTGGCTATGAGATTCGCTGCAACTTGCGTGGAAAAATGCTTCAATGTTGTCCGAATCACTGTCTCAAGCGCTTCGGACGGCAGCAGCATTATCCCCTATGGCAGTTTCCCTGCCCGATTTGCCTGCGAGGAAACTGCGGCTTCAGCCCAATTTCCGCTGTAGTGGAAATGGGCCCTAAGGAGATGTTTTTATTTCTTTATGTACCAAATATTTTAAAACTATAATTCAATAATAAAAAAAAAATTAAATAAAAATAATAATAATGTTTTTTAATATTTAATTATTGTTCATGGTGATTTTTTAATTTTATTCATATGCTGTTTTTTAATACCCTCTCTATTTTTTTTTTAGACAAAAATTGTTACTTTTTTTTGTTTTGTTTTGTTAAAGAGGGCCAAAAAGAATGCTGTTTCCCCAAAACTTTTTTTTCCCCCCGTAATACAAAGTACTGAGGAGGCCTGGAGCAGCATGTCTCCTGTCATGTGATTAGTGTATTTATGTTGGTCACATGATTTGCAGAATACCGATTGGCTGCTCTGCAAAAACTTCAGAAATGCTGTAATTACGAACACTGACACCGGGACTCATTCAATTCTTTTTTTCTCCTAAGTTTTCTCTTAGGAGATAATTTTTCATCTTATGTTTAAAAGAACTTTTCAGCACTCTGCAATTGAAAAAGTACAAAAAAAGTAGTCGAAAAAGTGGCAAAAATAGTATCTTCTTGCTGGCTGGTGGTCTGAAGGTCATTTTACCAATATTTTACCGACTAACGCCTATTTGCGAACTATACTGTAGCACTCACTGAGCTTTACTTTAAAATAATTGAAAATATTTTTTTGGTTTAAAGAGGAACTGTAACGACAAAACGGCCCCTGGGGGGTACTCACCTCGGGTGGGGGAAGCCTCAGGATCCTAATGAGGCTTCCCACGCCGTCCTGCGTCCCTCGGGGGTCTCGCTGTAGCCCTCCGTACAGCGGTGACGCAATATTTACCTTCCTGGCTCCTGCGCAGGCGCTCTGACGGCTGTCGGCTCCGAAGTAGGCGGAAATACCCGATCGCCGTCGGGTCTGCTCTACTGCGCAGGCGCAAGTTTCCGGCGCCTGCGCAGTAAAGCGGACCCGACGGAGATCAGGTATTTCCGTCTATTTCCGTGCCGAAAGTCGCCACAGCGCCCCCGCTGGAGCCAGCAAAGGTAAATATTGAACTGACAGTCGGGCCTGTCGCCGGCTGTTCAGAGGGCTGCGGCGAGACCCCCGTGGGACAGAGGACGGCGTGGGAAGCCTCATTAGGATCCGGAGGCTTCCCCCACCCGAGGTGAGTACCCCCCAGGGGATGTTTTTCATGTTACAGAGTCTCTTTAAAGTCTGCCTTATGTAATCGTGATATCCAGGGAATCGAATAGTGCAGGACTAGAATTATAATAATGCTTGATTATTTTAAAGAGAGTGTAATTTGTTTATATTCTGTTTCTTGGGTTGAGAGTGTCCTGTAGAATATCCTGTAGAATATCCAGCCTCTTGCAGGAAGCGGCCTATTCACTCTCAGGAGGAAATGGCTGCTTTTAAAACGGGTGATGTCATCACGTGGGGCGGAGTCCTCCAGCAGCTGAGAAGATGTCTGGAGGATAAACATAGCGAGGAATTAAAACAAAAAGATGTCATCACTGAATTCTCCAAGAGATATAAAAAGGCCCGCGGGTATTCGTCCCATCAGGCCCCACCTGTAAAGCAAATATCACATTCAGGCTGACTGACCCTTTAAATCAGGTTCCCCTTACATTTTCCTCAGGCCTAGCGGGTGCGCTTATGGCGGCGGTGTTATTGGCCTGGCTGAAAGCAGAGGGACGGATACCCCATCTGCTGCCTGCGTGTAATTGTGCATTACCCCCATCCCTTGCTAATGACCTTACACAGCTTAGCGTCCCCTCCTCCATATGTCAGTAGATTGTGCGATGACAGCTGCCTGTAGACAGAACCGCAGCTCATTACTTCCGCTGACATTACCCTGCCCCGAGTGTCGTCAATCCTGCTCTGTCCCCGGCCTCCGATTACCGGCTGCATACAGGTGATTTATGGGCTGGGCCAGAACAAAATGGCCGCCTTTTGTTCTTTTTCCTCTTATTAAATCATGCTGAGCTAGGTGACCCCTGCGTATCGGGGTGACATTATCTCAGGTGACCCCGGCTAAAGGGGGAGGATATTGTCATCATATCACAGACCAAAACCATCAAATAGTGCAAATTTCCTGTGACCACCAATTTGAGTTATGTTGGCCATATGGGTCAGACTTCACTGTGACATCTCTATATTTTACAGGTCATTTAACTGACTGTTTGTAGAAGTGCGTTTTGCAAAAAAAAATTGAAGGGAAATGCTGAAGAAAATGACACAACGTACCCATATTTTTGTAAAGTTAGGTGATGCCATACTTTTATTTTTTGTATTTTCTTATAAAATCTGCTGAAAAAAAATTAAATATAGCTGCAGATTTTTTTGTGTTGGGATGACAACAGGGGGTTGTTATTTTGATTCCTCTGTTTCCACGGTCACCCATGACCAGCAAAACTACAAACTGCCATCAGGCTCCGCCCTCACTCTCCGCCCACTACCAGTGGTCAGCCTTCCTAAACAGCGAGGTCTTAGCAGCTGGTAGTCACCACGAGGCAGAGATAGATTAGAGTGTAATGGGGCTCTAGGCAAATAACAACTTTAACCCTCTGGGGAGCGGCTGCCTACCCCCTTTAAGGACCAGGCCATTTTACATGCGGGGGGGGGGGGGGGGGGGCAGATTTGGGGGGGGGGGGGGGGGTCAGGCAGTCAGATCCCCAGTATAGTTAGCTAGGCATGGTGTCCCCAGTGTAGCCAAGTGTCCTCCGTATTGCCAGCGGCCTTTACTCACCTCTCAGGCTCCAGTGTTGAGCAGCTGTGGACCCCTCCGCTCTGGCCGGCACCCTTGCTCGCACTACTGCGCGAGTTCCGGGTCGAAGCTTGATGACGTCATCAAGCCGGTACCCGACACTTAAGGCAGAGCGAGCGGGAATGCCGGCCAGAGTGGAGGGGAGCGACGATCGCCGGGGGAAGGTCAGGAAGGTGAGTGGATCCTCTTCTTCTCCTCAGACCGCAGCTGCCAATAGTGATCGCTGGCCGATCGCAGTGATCTCATGATCAGGAGCCAATCGCAATGGCTCCTGATCACTGAGGGGAGATGTCAGCTGTCATATGACAGCTTAATCTCTCCTCTCAGGTGCCCATGATCATGTCGGGAACGGATATGGCAGGTGGCGTAAATCCTACGTTGCATCAGAGTTACGTAGCCACAAGTGCAGCGTAGGATTTATGCTGCGCGGTCCCCAAAAGGTGAAGCCCGCCCGGATGGCTACCTGGCTTTTTGCGTAAGATTTGTTGGGGGCTAGCATAAACTGGGCCCGCCTTTCTCTAGGTCCTAGGCACCTGCCTAAGTTGCCTTATGGATAATCCGGCTTTGCCACTAGGAATCAAGGGAATCCAACCAGCACGAAAGCCCTGCTGTCAAGGGAGTGCTAGAAGGATTACGTCATGGTAATAAAAATTATGGAGGCAACTGCATATTTATTTTGCTCTTAACTTGTCAGTTACTCTACAGTATTTTTTCAATAGGAGACGTTTCACTTTATTTCGTCCCAATTACAGAAACATCTCTGTGGTCCTGCCCATGTATAACTTACCTGGGGAACCCTGGAACATGGAAAGTATTTATTTCAGCTCTGTATTCTGAATAATCAGAGTTTTAAACCATTAGCGACTTTAATAGAGTTATCTTGTTTGAGATAAGTGCGCTGCTTTTGACATCAGCCAGCAGAACTCGTTGTGCTGTAAATTCTTGGAATGCTTTGATGTCTCTCTGCTAGCAGAAAATATAGAAACTGAAAGCAGAAGTCCTCTGTTATTGCCTCACACTGCCCCCTAGTGACAAGTGGTCATAAATACACATTACGGCAGGACATACATACATAACAAATAAGAAATTAAAAAATGTGTTAAAATAATACGGCCTGAAGCACTTCCAAGCCTCTAAATAAATTGGCTGTGAAAGGGTTAAAGGACAAATGTTATTTTAAAGTAGCGAAGTAAAGATGGGGAATTGCAAGTCAGCAGATATCTGGGAAAAGGTTACCGGCTCCTCCCTCCAGGCAGCGCTTCGTAAAGCCGATACTGATGGCCGCGGCTCCGCCTCCGGACACCCATTTATCTTCCTGTCCCGTCTCTTGTGAGCTTTAGAAAAGGTCAGCAGGAGATTGGGGACATCACATCGCAATTCATCCTCGGAGCGGACGCCACACATGGGCTGATCATCACGCGGCCTTTCCTGCTGGACTTTACAGTGCATCTATCGCATAGCATACCAAGATCACACAGCAACATCACACTGACTTCCTAGAAATTAGATTTTTAAAGATACATTGATTTATTTCATCCAAAAAGTGACTTGTGTTGAGTAATCAGAAGTAGAAAATCAGTAGATGTTTATATTTAAAGAGAACCTTTCATTAACTCACAAATCACTTGAATCAGTAGCCTAATGGGCTGCTCTCTTAAAGGACACCCGAGGCGAAAATGAACGAATAAAATAAATGATTGCATCTATCTTCCTTCTCCTAAAAATGACTTTTTAAGACATTCCACAGTTTTATTGTATGTTTGAATCTACTTTTTAAGTTTAAACTGGCTAATCTATTCTGGGGCACCACCTGTACCTGACTATCTATTCTGGGGCACCTATAGCTCTCTGCCTACACTGGGGCACCACCTGTACCTGACTATCTATTCTGGGGCACCTATAGCTCTCTGCCTACACTGGGGCGCCACCTGTACCCGGCTATCTATACTGGAGCACCTATAGCTCTCTGCCTACACTGGGGCGCCACCTGTACCCGGCTATCTATACTGGGGCACCTATAGCTTGCTACCTACACTGGGGCGCCACCTGTACCCGGCTATCTATACTGGGGCACCTATAGCTTGCTACCTACACTGGGGCACCACCTGTACCTGGCTATCTATACTGGGGCACCTATAGCTCTCTGCCTACACTGGGGCGCCACCTGTACCTGGCTATCTATACTGGGGCACCTATAGCTTGCTACCTACACTGGGGCACCACCTGTACCTGGCTATCTATACTGGGGCACCTATAGCTCTCTGCCTACACTGGGGCGCCACCTGTACCTGGCTATCTATACTGGGGCACCTATAGCTTGCTACCTACACTGGGGTGCCACCTGTACCCGGCTATCTATACTGGGGCACCTATAGCTTGCTACCTACACTGGGGCGCCACCTGTACCTGACTATCTATTCTGGGGCACCTATAGCTCTCTGCCTACACTGGGGCGCCACCTGTACCCGGCTATCTATACTGGAGCACCTATAGCTCTCTGCCTACACTGGGGCGCCACCTGTACCTGGCTATCTATACTGGGGCACCTATAGCTTGCTACCTACACTGGGGCGCCACCTGTACCCGGCTATCTATACTGGGGCACCTATAGCTTGCTACCTACACTGGGGCACCACCTGTACCTGGCTATCTATACTGGGGCACCTATAGCTCTCTGCCTACACTGGGGCGCCACCTGTACCTGGCTATCTATACTGGGGCACCTATAGCTTGCTACCTACACTGGGGCACCACCTGTACCCGGCTATCTATACTGGGGCACCTATAGCTCTCTGCCTACACTGGGGCGCCACCTGTACCCGGCTATCTATACTGGAGCACCTATAGCTCTCTGCCTACACTGGGGCGCCACCTGTACCTGGCTATCTATACTGGAGCACCTATAGCTCTCTGCCTACACTGGGGCGCCACCTGTACCTGGCTATCTATACTGGAGCACCTATAGCTCTCTGCCTACACTGGGGCGCCACCTGTACCCGGCTATCTATTCTGGGGCACCTATAGCTCTCTGCCTACACTGGGGCGCCACCTGTACCCGGCTATCTATACTGGAGCACCTATAGCTCTCTGCCTACACTGGGGCGCCACCTGTACCTGACTATCTATTCTGGGGCACCTATAGCTCTCTGCCTACACTGGGGCGCCACCTGTACCCGGCTATCTATTCTGGAGCACCTATAGCTCTCTGCCTACACTGGGGCGCCACCTGTACCCGGCTATCTATTCTGGAGCACCTATAGCTCTCTGCCTACACTGGGGCGCCACCTGTACCCGGCTATCTATACTGGAGCACCTATAGCTCTCTGCCTACACTGGGGCGCCACCTGTACCCGGCTATCTATTCTGGGGCACCTATAGCTCTCTGCCTACACTGGGGCGCCACCTGTACCCGGCTATCTATACTGGAGCACCTATAGCTCTCTGCCTACACTGGGGCGCCACCTGTACCTGACTATCTATTCTGGGGCACCTATAGCTCTCTGCCTACACTGGGGCGCCACCTGTACCCGGCTATCTATTCTGGGGCACCTATAGCTCTCTGCCTACACTGGGGCGCCACCTGTACCCGGCTATCTATACTGGAGCACCTATAGCTCTCTGCCTACACTGGGGCGCCACCTGTACCCGGCTATCTATACTGGAGCACCTATAGCTCTCTGCCTACACTGGGGCGCCACCTGTACCCGGCTATCTATACTGGAGCACCTATAGCTCTCTGCCTACACTGGGGCGCCACCTGTACCCGGCTATCTATACTGGAGCACCTATAGCTCTCTGCCTACACTGGGGCACCACCTGTACCCGGCTATCTATTCTGGGGCACCTATAGCTTGCTACCTACACTGGGGCACCACCTGTACCTGGCTATCTATACTGGAGCACCTATAGCTCTCTGCCTACACTGGGGCGCCACCTGTACCTGGCTATCTATACTGGAGCACCTATAGCTCTCTGCCTACACTGGGGCGCCACCTGTACCTGGCTATCTATACTGGGGCACCTATAGCTTGCTACCTACACTGGGGCACCACCTGTACCTGGCTATCTATACTGGAGCACCTATAGCTCTCTGCCTACACTGGGGCGCCACCTGTACCTGGCTATCTATACTGGGGCACCTATAGCTTGCTACCTACACTGGGGCACCACCTGTACCTGGCTATCTATACTGGGGCACCTATAGCTCTCTGCCTACACTGGGGCACCACCTGTACCTGGCTATCTATACTGGGGCACCTATAGCTCTCCGCCTACACTATGGCATCTGTACCTGGCTACCTATACTGGGGCACATATAGCTCGCTACCTATACTGGGGCACCACCTGTTTCTGGCTATCTATACTGTGGGCACCTATGACTGGATACCTTTACTAGGGGCACCTATGCCTTGCTACCTATTCTGGGGAACCTATACCTGGATACCTATATGGGGGGCACCTATAACTAGCTAGGACAGAGTGTCAAGAAGTGACACAGGGGGACCTAGAGGGGGACAAAAGAGGCACAGGGGGAACAGAGGGGGAGAAAATAGGCACAGGGGAACAGAGGTGACACAGAGGGGGTCAAAAGAGGCACAGGGAGAACAGAGGGGAACAAAAGAGAATGGATTCGGGTTAAAAATGGACACAGTCCTTATCTCATTTGTTAACCAGGGACTACCTGTATTTTGCTAGTATTTGACTCCACCCACATCATGTAATTGCCACGCCCACTTTGTTTCCACCACGGTGCGCTTTTCAGTAGGGGGTACCTTTGCCTGGGGATGACTCATAAAGGGGTACACGTGCTAAAAAGGTTGAGAACCACTGCTTTAAGGGGAACTGGACAGAAAACGCAGAGGAGATGAAATTTGAGGTTTTTGGCTAATTCAGAGGAACTTGTATAAAATGTAACACAGGAGGAATGATGTCACCAGAACGCGAAGGAAGAGGGTGGAGTTCTGTTTTTTGTGACTTTTTTTCTTTTTTTGTGTGACTTTCATGGTGTTAAAGGCATAGTGTACAAGAATAAAGGGAGTAAGAGGTGCCCAGGAGTGTATAAAATACAAAAAAGAGAAAAAGGGGGAGGTGGCTTACCTCAATGACAACAAATATACATACACATATATATATATATATATATAATGAATTTTTAATAAGCACAAGCAGCGCTAGTGTAAAACAATGGCTGGAATACCCTACTGGAACACTGCTAAATAGTAGTTCTACCAGGGGCGTTGCTAGCCCCAAACATAAGTGGCACGTGCCCCGGATCTATTCTGGGGTGCCCCGAATGTCCCCAAGGCAGAGTCAGCTGTGGTGCCTCAATGGTGGGCATGCTGGGAGCTGTGGTGGGTCAATCGGAGGAATGCTGGGTGCCTCTATCTGTGCATACTGGGTTCTGTGGTGCCATGCTGGGTACTGTGATGCCTTTATAGGGGTATGCAAGGAGCTGTGGTTCTTCTATGGGGCATGCTGGGAGTTGTGGTGCCTTAACGGGAGGCCCATGGGAGGGGTCCACTAGAAGGTCAGAGGATGATATGGGGGAGCTGCCAGATATCCTGGTGGCAGGCCAGCCCACCCAGCAGCAGGCCAGCCCAGCCAGCACACAAGCCAGGTAACTCTGCCAGTGTAATTTGATCTCGCAGCTGTCAGCTCAGGAATCTCCTCTGCCTAGGCAGTACAGTTAATTTGTAAACACAGGATGTTAACCCTATGTCTGCTTCCATGAAAGCAGGAAGTAGACACACTGCAGATTTATTGCAGGATTTGTATCAGCTGTAACAAAGAATTGTTTTCTCTTTAAAAGTTATTATGCTGTTGCTTATCATTTAATGGGAACCTTAAAGACGTCGCCAGCTGTGATAAATGTCAGAATGTGAATCGAGGCGAGTATAAATTTCTTAGTTAGTTAGTTTGGGCAAATACTGACTAAGCGATTTATAAATTATTGTAAATAAAATGAGCATTTTTATTCATTACGTTATTTGCAGTACAGGTCCTCTTTGAGAGGACCTGTACTGGCTCAGCCTCTCAGCCTCTGTAGCAGGCTCTGTAGCAGGCTCTGGCCTGGAATGCTGTATATATATGCACTTTGCAGCCTTAATCCTCTGTGTTATTGTAGTCTAAGTGCTTCTTTCCTCTTTCTTTTGTGTGTGAAATTTGCATTCACACAATAGCCCCCCCCCCCCCCCCCTTCTCTGAGGAGTGGGGGTCTGACCAGACCCTGTGCTATGAAGAATGGCCATGCCAGAGGAGGGGTTATGACCTACAAGTGTTTGGGGTCTACCAGCAGGGGGAATGCCTTGATCCCACTTACCCCTCTGTTCTTCAAGTGGCCAAGTGACAAGCAAGAGGGGGCCGGGTTACCAGGAGACAAATGAGGCTTCAGGCCACCAGCTACCAGAGGGCAGGAAGTGTCACCCATGACTGTCCATGAGAGATAATGGCCATCCTTAGCCTAACAACAGCCATCTTTAAAGTGAACCTGTCACGAGGGACTTAACTGTCTGAAACTGTCCAGCGCTGCGTAATATGTTAGCGCTTTATAAACACAATAAATAAATCAAGCACTAGATTTTACATAAACTCACCACTGCTTAAATATAATTTATTCAATATTTATTTAAGCCAATTCTTGTGTGCATTTTATGAACTAGTCTGAAAACTTTTCCTTGCCATTACTTCAAATATACCGTCATGTTCAAGGGAATAAAAGGGAAACGCCTCAATAATGGTTAAACTGCTGCAATTCTATATCAGCCACACTAGATTTTTTTTCTTTTTGTAATTTAATGCTATTAAAAAATGATCTTTTTGTGTTGGCATCTAGCCAGCTAAGAATTTGCACCTTTTTGCAACCATGGCAACGGTATTCTGTTTGGGAGGAGAACTTATCAGTATGTGTTTTCCTTTCTAATTAATTAGCTGCACAAAGCAGGAGCCAGTGTTGTGCATTTCCAACACCTGCAACAATGCACTTGAATGGCAGTAAACTGACACCCCTGCCTGCTTGTTTCTGGGAGAAACCCCGTGGAATGGCTGTTTTGATACACGTACATATAAAGTGAGCAGGCTGAACTTGCCATTAATGCCCTCTGATGTATTTATACATGTTATTCAGATCCCCTTTAAAGGGGGCCATACACTGGTCGATTTGCCATCAGATTCGACCAACAAATAGATCCCTCTCTGATTGAATCTGATCGTATGACCACCTTTACTGCAAACAGATTGTGAATCGATTTCAGCCTGAAACCGATCACAATCTGTGGAGCTGCTGTCGCTGCTGCCGCCCCCCCCCTTGCATACATTACCTGCTCCGACCGGCGCGAGTCCCCTGGTCTCTGCGGTCTTCTTCTTGCTCCGGCTACTGAATTTCCTGCCCAGGGGAAGTTTAAACAGTAGAGGGCGCTCTACTGTTTAAACTTCCTGCCGGGACTGGAAGTTCTGTGTAGCTGCAGGAACGACCCGGAGCGGAGAAGAAGACCGCAGAGACCAGGGGACTCGCGCCGGTCGGAGCAGGTAATGTATACCCGCTGCATTGCGTCGGTCGTCGGGCATTCGAACGCCGCTAACGACGCACTCCCGACCCGCCGGCGACCGAGGAAAATCTTCCGCACAGATGGGGCGACGGGAATTGATGGGAACGATCGATTTCGGACGGAAATCGATCGTTCTGTCAGCGGTGTGCGCGACAATTTCACAGCCGTTTCGATCACTGTGATCGAATCGGCCGTATATTGGCGGGAAAATCGTTAGATGTATGGGCCAGCGTCTTTCCTTTCGACTAAATAAACCCAGTTTATCTAACTTTTCTTGGTAAGTGAGACCTTCCATCCCACGTATCAATTATGTTTCCATCCCGCATATCAATCTCTGCACCAGCTGTAAAACTGCAATATCTGTCCTGTAATGTGGTGCCCAGAACTGAATTCCATATTCCAGATGTGGCCTTACTAGAGAGTTAAACAGGGGCAATATTATGCTCGCATCTCGAGTTTTTATTTCCCTTTTAATGCATCCCAAAATGTATATAAAAAAAACTATATCAAACTTTAATTTCTGACAACTTATTATTTATATAATATAATTAATGACTATTGCATACTTATTTTACATTTATGGGATTTTTTTTTCACATTTCAAAAAAGATTCCAAATTCTTGCAATCATAGGCCCCTATTCAATTCACTTTTCTACTAAGTTTTCTTACAGGAGATTTTTTTTTTACCTCTTGTCAATAAAATACTTTTTAAGCCTTCAGCAAAGAAGAAAATACTCAAAATATGATCGATATTACTCTTTTACAAGTTTTTGGGTATTTTTTTCGATTGCCTGAAAAGTTAGGTACTGAAGTTATTTTATACTGTAGATGAGATGAAAATGTAAAAAAAAAAAATCTCAAGAGAAAAGTTGAATGAATACGGACCTTGTGTCTATATGCAATTCCCTTTTTCTTCTGAGGTTTCTCTGTGGAGATTTCTGCACTTTGCATTTGAAAAAGTACCAAAAAGTAAGTGAAAAGGTACTGTCAATTTTTTTATTTATTTTCTCGCTTGTGGTTTAAAAGACATTTTAATGACAAGTTGTGACAATGGCGTCAATTCACCAGAGGTTACCGAACTATTTATCACTTGGCCGGTAATTTACCTCATTTCTCCAGAAATATAGGCTGAAATACCGACAAGTCGAAATTCCTGCAAAATTTGTGCGATAAATATTCAGTAGTTATTCATTATTTTTTCTCAAAATCACAATTCTCCAGGAGAAAAAAGGGGAGTGACCATTCATTACTGTAGATCTATTTATCTCCTGCATGTACCTGGCAACCAGGGGCGTAGCAATAGGGGGTGCAGAGGTTGCGACCGCATCGGGGCCCTTGGGCCAGAGGGGCCCCAAGGGGCCCTCCCTCAACTGCAGTATTATCTCTCTATTGGTCCTGTGATTATAATAATCCCTTATATAGATGCTTTGAATAGTGGTAAACATTAACAAGCTGTTCCACACCCCCTTCTTGCACCTCAGACACTGTGGTTGTCCTTGGCAGGTTTTGGTCCGCCGTATCATTTGTTATGCATAAAGTGCTTAGGGGGCCCCATATAAAACTCGCACCGGGGCCCACAGCTCCTTAGCTACGCCACTGCTGGCAACATGAGGTTTTTCTCATGACTGCTGCAACTCACACTGCAGCTAGTTTACTATCAGCACACAGAAACAGCTTATACTGTACATATTCCAGGCACCAGAGAGCAGCTCATTTACAATATTAAGTATAATCAGCAATATTAAGCATTTACAATATTAAGTGGATGGGTGAAACGAAGGAGGAATTTGGATAAATTTTTATCGGGAGTGAGTGCGAAAATGTATCCAAATACCTCCTCCGTTTCACCCATCCACTTAATATTGTAAATGCTTAATATTGCTTAATATGCTTAATACCCAGAACGGAGGGAGGGATTTGTAATGGAAGGAGAAGATAAAAAAACAGGCAGGGAAACCCTCTGCGGTCACATGCTGGCAATAACCTCCTCCTCCTACCCACAATCCTTTACTTCCAGTATCCAGAGCAAGTATCGCATGCAAATCACTAACACCGCATAACTACCGACGGGTTTTTGCTCGGTTTTCGCATCCATATCACTCCATTATCGCACCATTATCGCCTGCTACAGAACACTCCTCTCTTCCTCTCAGTGGTGAATTGCAAACAAAGTGCTAAAATACCGCCTGAGATAAAATACCGACCTTTTATCTCTTACTAACTCTTCTCTGGTGAATTGAGGCCAATATCGCCTAGGAGAAATCTCAGTAGGAAAAGTTAATTGCATATGGGCCATTGAGCCCAATCTAATTCACTTTTTCTCCTGAGTTTGCTCTTAGGAGATGATTTTTTTAATCTTCTGTTTAAAACAACTTTTCAGCACTTTGCAATTGAAAAATTACCAAAAAGTAGGTAAAAAGATACTGTCAAAATGATTCTGAGTATTTTCATGCTTGCTGGTGGCATTTTATTTGTAAGGTGTGAAAATTTAACCCAGTATTAGACTAAATAGAAAAAGTTATTTTTTTTTATTTATTTTTTTGGCGAATAAGGGTCATTCTTACACAGAAAATTATTCATTTCAGTTTAGAAGGAAATAAGCCACCCTAAAAAAGTGATGAAATGTTTTCTAGAATTGTCTATTTAAAGCCAGCTTATTTTTTTTTTGGTAACACGAATGATATTTTTTGCTGTGTTTTATTACTGTTTTTATTTCTTACATTTTTTTTCTAGCTGAGGCGCTACTCCTGATACTACAGATCTCCTGTTAACCCCTTGTTTGCCTGATGAAGCAGGCTTGACCTACGAAACGCGTTGCAATTCCTTTGGGGTATCGTATAATAAATGTGTTCACTTATATAATAACAGGACGTCTTGTCTGCTTTTTGGGAGGCAAGCCCACCACTTCCTCCAAGCATTTTATAACTTTTATGAATTTTTATCCTGCTGGCGCCTCTGTTAAACACATAAATACATTGCGTCCACTCCTGGTGGATGGGAGTGCTACCTCCTTTTCCTGATCTACAGAGAGCGACTTCTTAGCCCTGAGTGAGGACAGGCTTTATCTCCTCACCTGCCTTTATAGTGGTTACCTGGACGGTAACCCATGTTTGTGAGTATAAATTTTCTCACTTTATCATTCTATCAAACATTCCTGACATACTACACTATATTGGGCTCTCGGTTTTCCATTTTTATTTTCTAGCAGATGTGATCATTTTGACCATACGTGTAATTAATTTTAAACATCAACTAAAGCATACTTTTGTTTTTAATTGAATTTTTTTTTTTTTTTAGAATATTTTATGAATCAGTTAATTAGCAAACAAAATAGTTACTGTTTTTGTATGTGAAAAATTGTTTGAATCTCACAAATGTTCTTTGGCAATAAAACATCGGAATTTGGACACAATTTATCTAAATACACATTCGGAACAATTTCTATACACTGAGACAATTTAACAAAAAAGTATAACAGCTTTCTAATTCTAACATATTATTGGAATTAAATTCTCTGTATTATTTGAAGCAGACTGATAGTTACCGACTCTGCTGATTCGTTTCAATGAAATATATTTAGGATTTAATCTACAACTGGTGCAATTTTCCAACACACAAAAAATATTGTGTTATGTGTAGAAAACCTGTCACTTCTGGGAGATAAATATGAATTGTGTCACTCGGAGTAAGGCTGTGGCGTAGATCACACTATCTCCATCACAATTTTGGTCATAAATTTTAGAAAAATGGTTTTTGGTGATGTCAAAAATTTGACCTGAGGGCTCAGCTTGCTGCATAAAACATTAAATATTTTTAGTTGGAACGCTTTATTGGAGGGCATTTTTCTACTCTGGGGGTCCAAGGGGGTTATAGAAAGCCTGTCCAGAGATAAATGCTCATTAGGTGGACAAAGGAAGGGAATTAACGGGAGTTATCTTGTATGTTAATTTTCACAAAGACTCTATTGGGTGTTTTGTGTCAGTAAGTGTGCTGCCTGACAGAAGGGCCTGTAAGGAAAGCCATCAATCAGGGGATCAGTCAATATCATCATCAACACCCTTCACCACTGACCAGTTTTATTGCTTGAGGTCGGTGAATTTTAGGACCAAATTAAGTTCCAAAATGCAACTGGTTTAAATGCCAGAAATTACGCAGTACGGGCGTGGCTGCTCCTCCATTGTTTTTTCCTGTTATAATCTTTACTCCTTCCCACCTTATTTCTCATTTTTCCTTTTATGGTCTTCTTAGCTCTTCCCTGCTTTTCTTATTTTCTGCATCCTATTAACTGAATTCAATCAAATAAACCCATCTAAAATGGGACAGAATTTTCTCCTTGTTCATCTATATTTTTAGGTAGAATTTTGCCTTCTTAAAACAAGGTGTTATCTTCATACTTCAGAATACAAATGCCTTTTAAACCACCTGCAAGCAAGAAAATACTCAGAATAATTTTGATAGTACTTTTCCAACTACTTTTTGGTACTTTTTCAACTGCAAAATGTTGAACTGTTAATTGAAAGAGAAGATACAAAATTATCTCCTAGGTAAAAACTCAGGTGAAAAAGTTGATTGCATATGAGCCCAGGTACTTGAAAGTTATATCATTGACGTGTCAAAAATAACAACCTTAATAGGTGAACAACCATGTGGAGGAGGCACCAAAAATGAACTATTTAGAGCTTTGTAAAGAAGGGCAAAACACCTACCCCCTAAAAAAGCAACCTTACTAGTTAGACAAAAATATTTATTCAGCACTGTAACAATGATTTTCGTGGATATTCCTGCCTTCTCAGGTATAAGTATCAGTATACTGTTAGGGTAACTTGTGAGAGCCTCTCTTTAACCAACTTAATGCATAACTTCAGGACGGTGGATGAAGCCATGTGGATCACAACTTTATGCCAACACCATTGAGCAACCAGTGTCATCTATTTTTGGAAGAAGATGCTTCAGACCACATCCTTGCTTTGTGCAGTCCGTAGGTAATTGGTCGCCTTTTCAATTGCACCTTCTGGCTCCTGAGTGGGGAACAGTATGAATCCACTAGAGGGGGCACATTGCAAGACCCTAATGTGGATTTAGGGCAACTAGATCATTTAAACAATACTGTAACAAAATGCGTCCAAATAAAGGCTGGTGGCTTACTTTCTAGGGAGGGAATGGACAAGTGAAGGGACAGATTTGAAGACTTGTTGTGTTTTGCCAGACGAAACTGGCTTCATCCTAAAGACTTTTATCATTTTAGATTATATGACTATAATCTTATCATTTAGACAATTACCTGATAAAGACAGTTTGCGTCAGAGAAATGCCTCGTGAATAAAGTATTTGAATCTGTTCCTCTATTTGTCTATTCCATTGGATAGGAGGTAAGTCAACTCCTCCATATTTGTTTCTTACATGCGGGGAAGGGAAAGATTCAGGATTCAAGCACTTTGTTGTCATTGTGTTACACAACAAAATTACTTTTTATGACAACCCCTCAGTGCATTTACAATACAATACAATACAATAACATTTCTATAGCACTTTTCTCCCATAGGACTCAAAGCGCTTAGGCTCTCTCAGATTCAGTAATTAGTAGGATGAAGTATTCACACAACAAAAGTTATATTTCTGCAAATGCCAAACTGAACAGGTGGGTTTTCAGTCTGGATTTAAACACGTCCAGGGATGGAGCTGTCCTGATCTGCTGAGGTAAGGAGTTCCAAAACGTAGGGGCAGCATGACAGAAGGCTCTGGGACCAAAAGATTCCAAGTGGACTCTGGGTATGACTAGATTATTAGGACCTGTGGATCTGAGAATGCGGGGATTGCTACGTAGCTGCAACATATCTTTCATGTATCCAGGGCCTAGATTATTCAGTGATTTAAATGTCAGTAGGCCGATCTTGAATAGGACCCACCATTCTATAGGTAGCCAGTGAAGGGAGTGCAGGACTGGCGTTATGTGGCAGTGACAGGGTTGGTTGGTTAGCAGTCTGGCAGCAGTATTCTGTATCAGTGTTAAGCGGTGCAAGACCTTTTTTGGAAGGCCAGTGTAGAGAGCATTACAGTAGTCCAGTCGGGATGTGATGAAGGCGTGGACTAAGGTTGGCAGATCTTCTGGGGGGATGAGGTGCTTGATTTTTGCAATGTTCTTCAGGTGAAAATAGTATGATTTCACCACAGCGGAGATTTGAGTTCTGAAGTTTAACTCTCCATCAATTAGAACTCCCAGGCTACGCACATGATTAGAGCTGCGTAGATCCGTGCCTCCTATTCCCAGTGGTGAAGACTGCAAGTTAAGTTGTTTTGTTATCATGCTCTGCCCTCCAATCAGAAGGACTTCAGTCTTGTCTGCATTTAGTTTCAGCCAGTTGTCATTCATCTATTGCTGTAGTTCACGTAAGCAGGCATTTATAGTTAGAGTTGGGTCTGTCACACCAGGCTTGAAGGAAAGATATAGTTGGGAGTCGTCTGCATAGCAGTGGTATGTCAGGCCATGTTTTTGGATTAGTTTTCCAAGCGGTAACATGTAAATCGTGAAAAGCAGGGGAGAGAGGATTGAGCCCTGGGGCACCCCATACTTAAGTGATACAGGGGTGGACAGGAAGGGCCCCATAGACACTTTGTGGGTTCTGCCACTCAAGAAGGATTGGAACCACTGAAGAACTATGCCATCAATGCCACAGTATTCCTGTAGCCTGTTTATCAAGATGTCATGGTCAACTGTATCAAAGGCTGCAGAAAGGTCTAGCAATATGAGGATCGAGCACTCTCCTCTGTCTCTTGCCATGAGCAGGTGGTTGCATATTTGGATGAGGGCAGTTTCAGTGCTGTGATGTTTCCTGAAGCCAGACTGGAATGGGTCATAACTGTTGTTTTGTAGGATTTTGGCTTCTAGCTGGTAAACAGCTTTTTCAATTAGCTTGCCCAGAAAGGGGAGGTTAGAGACAGGTCTGTAGCTGGTCATTGCATCTGGGTCCAGGGAGGGTTTTTTGAGGAGAGGCCTGATGATTGCTTCCTTCAGAAAAGCAGGAAATATCCTTGGGAACATAGTGATAGTAACCAAGGTAGAAATAGAAGAAATTATACAAGTATGCCAGGCAGTAGCGTCCCTATCATAGGGCGCAGGGGGGCGGGGCACACCGGGTGTCAGACACCCAGGGGGGTGTCACCACGACCTCCCACAGCAGCACAGCAGGAGGGTGAAAGCAGCGCTAGAAGGAGGGGCAGTGGGGGTAGCGGTGGGGAGGGGGGAAATATCCCCCCCCCCCTCACCTGGGACCCCTCCTTCAGCCTCTCTCCCCCTCCATAGGTAACTGTCGGGAAGTGCGGGGCGGCCGGAGGCGGGCTAAGAATTACTCACCTCATTTCCACGTTCCAAGCGTGGAGCGCAGCGAAGCGTCATGTCGTTACAGGTCTCCGCCTTCAATGCCGCCCACTGTGCTTCCTGATTAGTGGAAGCACAGTGGGCGGCATTGAAGGCGGAGACCAGTAACGACATGACGCTGCGCTCCACGCTTGGAACGCGGAAATGAGGTGAGCAATTCTTAGCACGCCTCCGGCCACCCCGCACTTCCCGACAGTTAGCTATGGAGGGGGAGAGAGGCAGAAGGAGGGGTCCCAGGTGAGGGAAGGGGGGGGAAGTTTTCCCTCTCCCCACCGCTGCACCCACAGCCCCTCCTTCTAGCGCTGCTTTCACCCTCCTGGGGGCAACTATACTAGCTATACTGGGGACAACTATACTAGCTATACTTAATGGGGGCAACTATACTGGCTGGGGGCAACTATACTAGCTATACTGGGGCATATATACTAGCTATACTTACTGGGGGCAACTATACTGGCTGGGGGCAACTATACTAGCTATACTGGGGGCAACTATACTAGCTATACTTACTTGGGGCAACTATACTGGCTGGGGGCAACTATACTGGCGGGGGGCAACTACACTAGCTATACTTACTGGGGGCAACTATACTGGCGGGGGGCAACTATACTAGCTATACTTACTGGGGGCAACTATACTAGCTATACTTACTGGGGGCAACTATACTAGCTATACTTACTGGGGGCAACTATACTAGCGGGGGGCAACTATACTAGTTATACTGGCAGGGGGCAACTATACTAGCTATACTTACTGGGGGCAACTATACTAGCTATACTTACTGGGGGCAACTATACTAGCTATACTGGCTGGGGGCAACTATACTGGCGGGGGGCAACTATACTAGCTACACTTACTGGGGGCAACTAAACTAGCTATACTTACTGGGGGAAACTATACTAGCTATACTGGCTGGGGGCAACTATACTAGCTATACTGGCTGGGGGCAACTATACTAGCTATACTTACTGGGGGCAACTATACTAGCTATACTGGGTGGGGGAAACTATACTAGCTATACTGGGGGCCACTATACTGGGGGCCACTATACTAGCTGTACTGGGGACTACTATACTACCTACACTGGCTCCTGGCGCTACCTAAACTAGGGGGCACCTCTCACTACCTAAACTATCTAGGCCAGCCAGCCCAACATCACCACCAGCCAACCAGCCCAGAATCGCTGGCAAAAAGGCCACAGCATCACCCCCAGTCAGGCCAGCATTTACTTCAACCAGCCAGGCACAGCCACAGCATCACCGCCAGCCAGCCCAGCCACAGCATCACCGCCAGTCAGGCCACAGCATCACCGCCAGTCAGGCCGCAGCATCACTGCCAGGCCTTTCAGTCCACACAGTATTGCCAGCCAGGCACAGCAGCCAGTAGAGGAGAATTCAGAAGCCAGGTGAGAGGTGTCTACCATAATAAGGGGGCATTCTGCCCATTTATGTGAAATGCTGTCTATTTATGTGCCTTATGACTGCTGAATTTGTCTTGTTGGTGGCCAAATGATTGCTGAATTTGTCTTGTTGGGGGCCTCATGATTTGTTGGGGGCCTCAAGATTTCTGAATTTGTCTTGTTGGGGGCCTCATGATTGCTGAATTTGTCTTGTTGGGGGCCTCATGATTTGTTGGAGGCCTCATGATTGCTGAATTTGTCTTGTTGGGGGTCACATGATTGCTGAATTTGTCTTGTTGGGGGCCTCATGATTTGTTGGGGGCCTCATGATTGCTGAATTTGACTTGTTGGGGGTCACATGATTGCTGAATTTGTCTTGTTGGGGGTCACATGATTGCTAACTGCGAGACTATGGGAAAAGCTGAATCATAATCATATGAGACAATAGCCTTAAAGAGACTCCGTAACAAAAATTGCATCCTGTTTTTTATCATCCTACAAGTTCCAAAAGCTATTCTAATGTGTTCTGGCTTACTGCAGCACTTTGTACTATCACAGTCTCTGTAATAAATCAATGTATCTTTCCCTTGTCAGACTTGTCAGCCTGTGTCTGGAAGGCTGCCAAGTTCTTCAGTGTTGTGGTTCTGCTATGCACTCCCCCCTCAGGGGGGAAGGAAACACACAAATGATCTCTTGAGATTCAAAAGGAAGTCTGTATACAGCCTGCTTGTGTATGGATATATTTTCTATGTGTGGACATACTGTACATCAACCTACTTCCTGTTTTGGTGGCCATTTTGTTTGTTTATAAACAAACTTTTTAAAACTGTTTTTAACCACTTTTAATGCGGCGGGAAGCGGCGAAATTGTGACAGAGGGTAATAGGAGATGTCCCCTAACGCACTGGTATGTTTACTTTTGTGCGATTTTAACAATACAGATTCTCTTTAAACCTACTTTTTTAGCTTTTTAAAACAGAAAATTAAAACTGGGGGGAGGGGGCTTCTAAAACAACACATTTTTCAGGAGTAGGATGGATGAAATTGTTTATCTTCACAGTTTATTTTCAACTTGGATTTTCCATAATGTTCACGTATGGGTTAAAATGTTTGTATTTAGTTTAAATTGCTGTTGCCACTTTGCGATAGATAAGTGACTTTTGGGTTGCAGTTTGGGCACTCGGCCTCCAAAAGGTTCGCCACCACTGTCCTAATCTAATGTCCCACCATTGGTAAGTTCATGTAAATTTGTCTCCACCCGTGACCACACCCACATTTTGGTCCATGACCACACCCATTTTTCAGCACAGCCGCACAATGTAGCCCCATTTTTCGGCTAAGCGTGCTGCACGTTGTCTTTCATGATTGGAGGGGGGGGGGGGGGGGGGTGTCTGTGGATAATCAGCACCGGGTGCCAAATACCCTAGGTACGCCACTGATGCCAGGTGTTACAAATATTTAAACAATTTGCACACAGTGTTAATATTTCAGAGAAGATTCAGAGTTTAACAAGTTTATGGCAGATGGGAATAAGCCAGTTTTCAGTCAGTCTGTGTGTATGAGGATTGATCTAAAACATCTACCTGACGGCAGGAGCTCAATCAAGGCGTTTTCAGGGTGAGTGTTGTCCTTGATAATGTTTTTGGCCCTTCTCATACAGTAAGTCTTATACAGGAGTTCAAGTCAAGTGATGGTAGTTTAGTGCCGATAATAGCTTCTGCTGTTTTTATAACTAGTTGTAAGGTTTCTGATGGTCAAAATGCTTTCTGTAGCGCATCTGTAGAAATTAACCTGCAGCTTCTGTGGAAGGTTAGCGCTCCTTAGTTTTCTCAAAAAGCAAATACTGTCTGTTTTTTTTCACACACACTGTCTTTCATTACTTTTTCAGCAGAGATAGTTTTATGCTCCTATAGGCCCGCTATGAAAAATTCCTCTGTAGGTCTCGTCCTCCATAGGTTATGTCCGTAACCTACATCTTTTATCTACATTTTGGAACATACTGCTTGCCTGTCCATGGTTACCAAACCTTCAATAAGAAATTATTCAACCAGAAATGCAAGCAATGCGTAAACAGCTAAAGAAAATGTATGGGTAGTTCTTTTTCTCTGCTCTGTCTTTTATTATATTTTTTTAGTTAGTTTTTTTTTTTACATGGATTTTCTTACAGCAAACCTGAACTGAAATAAATTTAAAAGTCAAAATAAACATACACTCGTCATACTTACCTCTTTCTCCTCTCCTGCGTCCTGTTTGTCCGCTTTGATCAATGGAATTCTCTGTCCACCATTTTAAAAATGGCCATTACCCCCTAACAGCTTCCTGGTCAGCACACTGTTAAACTGTAATATCACCCACTTGATCCATAGGAAAACATGGACATTACCTTGCACATCAGTTGTCCTTTCAGCTACAACTGACTGCAACTGATATATTTCAGTTCTAAGAAAATCTTGTCAGAACTGGAAGGAAGTGTTGTTAGAAGAAAATGGTGAGCCTCTGAGAGGAACTGACAGGGAGGTAAGTATGTAATATACATTTGTAGGTACATCATGTATTTGTTTTAAATAATGTTACTCAGTTCAGGTTCCCTTTAATTGTAAAAGTGTGAAACAATACAAATAAACATGAAGTTTCTTTGGGAACTCCGCCTGCTGGTTTGACTGCAAATATTGTAACAAAAAGAGATCCTTGTTTTACTTACATGTAGTAAAGGTTAGTTTAGTCTAAAGTGAATCATTGAGCTTAATATAAAAAAAAAAATGAATACAAATAGTATGAATAATAATTGAGTATGAAAATATAACATTTCAGGAAATTGAAGCACTTTGCCTACACAATAGAGTAAGTGAAGGAGGTTGATGTTTGTGACGTGCGCCCTCCCCTGGCAAAGAAGGGAATTACAGGCATTCTTTTTTTTTTAAATAAAGGAAATGAGAGTCACAGTAAAAACTTTGGGTGCAGAGTGGGGGGATAGTTGCTGGGGGAGGCTAGATTATTATTATTCTTAATTTATATAGCGCCGACATCTGCTGTGTACATAGCAAAAAACAAATATTGGGGACAGGGCTGGGCCGAGGCGAGAGAGGCTCCAGCCTCGGGCGCAGTGTAGGAGGGGGAGCATGGCGGGACCGAGGCACAGGCGAGAGAGGCTCCAGCCTCAGGGCGCAGTGTAGGAGGGGGCGCAGGGCAGGGCAGAGGCAGAGTCAAGGGAGGCTCCAGCCTCAGGGCGCAGTGTAGGAGGGGCCCAGGGGGCTGGGCTGAGGCAGAGGCGAGAGAGGCTCTAGCCTCAGGGCGCAGTGTAGGAGGGGGCGCAGGGCTGGGCTGAGGCAGTGGCGAGAGAGGCTCCAGCCTCAGGGCGCAGTGTAGGAGGGGGAGCATGGCGGGGCCGAGGCACAGGCGAGAGAGGCTCCAGCCTCAGGGCGCAGTGTAGGAGGGGGCGCAGGGCAGGGCAGAGGCAGAGTCGAGGGAGGCTCCAGCCTCAGGGCGCAGTGTAGGAGGGGCCCAGGGGGCTGGGCTGAGGCAGAGGCGAGAGAGGCTCTAGCCTCAGGGCGCAGTGTAGGAGGGGGCGCAGGGCTGGGCTGAGGCAGTGGCGAGAGAGGCTCCAGCCTCAGGGCGCAGTGTAGGAGGGGGCGCAGGGCTGGGCTGAGGCCGTGGCGAGAGAGGCTCCAGCCTCGCGGCGCAGTGTAGGAGGGGGAGCAGGGCGGGGCCAAGGCAGAGGCGAGAGGGGCTCCAGCCTCAGGGCGCAGTGTAGGAGGGGGCGCAGGGCTGGGCTGAGGCAGAGGCGAGAGAGGCTCCAGCCTCGGGGCGCAGTGTAGGAGGGGGAGCAGGGTGGGGCAGAGGCAAGAGAGGCTCCAGCCTCAGGGCGCAGTGTAGGAGGGTGCGCAGGGCGAGGCCGGGCAGAGGCGAGAGAGGCTCCAGCCTCGGGGCGCAGTGTAGGAGGGGGAGCAGGGCAGGGCCAAGGCAGAGGCGAGAGAGGCTCCAGCCTCAAGGTGCAGTGTAGGAGGGGGAGTAGGGCAGGGCCAAGGCAGAGGCAAGAGAGGCTCCAGCCTCAGGGCGCAGTGTAGGAGGGGGCGCAGGGCGGGGCCGAGGCAGATGCGAGAGAGGCTCCAGCCTCAGGGCGCAGTGTAGGAGGAGCCCAGGGGGCTGGGCCTAGGCAGAGGCGAGAGAGGCTTCAGTCTCAGGGCGCAGTGTAGGAGGGGGCGCACAACTCACTCAGCTATCATTCCCCTATTGTGGTTGAAGCAGAGAGAAATAAGAAAAGGGGATACATGGCAGTGACTGCAAGCCAGATAACTAGAGATTAAGGTGTTGGGGGCCCTGGGGCACCTCTTAGTCTAATAGCAATCAGTGTGTGACGGCTGGGGTGGGAGGGATGGAGGGAGGGGCCTCTTAGTGTAATAGCAATCAGTGTATGACGGCTGGGGTGGGAGGGATGGAGGGACCTCTTAGTGTAATAGCAATCAGTGTGTGACGGCTGGGGTGGGAGGGATGAGGAGGGGCCTCTTAGTGTAATAGCAATCAGTGTGTGATGGCTGGGGTGGGAGGGATGAGGAGGGGCCTCTTAGTGTAATAGCAATCAGTGTGTGATGGCTGGGGTGGGAGGGATGGGGAGGGACCTCTTAGTGTAATAGCAATCAGTGTGTGACGGCTGGGGTGGGAGGGATGGAGGGAGGGGCCTCTTAGTGTAATAGCAATCAGTGTGTGTGAAGGCTGGGGTGGGAGGGATGGAGGAGGGGCCTCTTAGTCTAATAGCAATCAGTGTGTGACGTCTGGGGTGGGAGGGATGGGGGGGCACACTTTGGTGTCTCAGCCTTGGCTGCTGGAGGACCTTGTCCCGGCTCTAAATGGGGAACATATATATCATGACATCCAGTAATACAAGTACAAATACATACCGTACATAGTTAATGTGTGGATTGAGATCACTAAAATTGGTACACGTTCATATGATAAATTACAGCAAAATAATAATAAAAAAAACCAATAGGAGAAAGTCCCTGCCCTTGCAAGCTCAAGCTCACAATATAGAGAGGTGAGTGTACTTTTTTTTCTAACAACATTAATTTGTAATATTTCATGTATCTCTGTTTACTGTATATATATATATATATATGGTTAGAATAATACCTCCAACCCAACACACATGGACCAGATTGGAGATTTGTCTATTTCTGCTGACACTACATATAGGAAATCCAACATGGGGGGAATACAATTCATTTTTGGTTAGAAACAGGCTTAGAATTAATTTCATTTTTTTGTTGTAATTGAGACAAGTCCACAGGCAGAATCTCCACATTCTTTTATAGGATATGGTAAATATATTTTTTACAGGCTGCACATCTGACCGAAAGAGTTGAATCCCATTAACCCGATCTCAGTTGCATATATTAATAGGTTAATACATTAAGTCTTCTGATTAATCCATGCAGCCCTATTATGCATATGTTTTTTAATTTAACTAAGTGTCTCTTTATCTCCATAAAAGGAGGGGGGGGGGATATATTGAAAATGGAATTAAAAGGAAAACATCTCCCCTATGGATATTTTATTGTGGCCGATCCTCCCCTCTGGCCTTCCCCTTATAAATAAGTCGATTCAAACTTTGTCGATTGTATGGATCAGCAATTTTCCATGATGGAATTTTGGATTTTAGTGTCACACAGGATGTGAGGGTGGGGAAGAGGAAAATGCTCTGAAATAATCAAGTGGACCTGTCATGTGTTAAGCAAGATCAAACCATTGACAAAGCACTGTTGTGGTCGATTGAGGCGCTCAAGTTGGGCTATACCTTTGCCACCGCCACACTTTATGGTTTTCATTGGCCCGAGGAAGTGGGAAATGCAACTGAAACGTATTGTATGACCCTTTGTATGCAATAAACTTTTTGGACTACGCTATTATTGAGTCGTAGTGGCTGTTTAATATTTATAGAAGAGGTAAGCAAACCATCCTCCTCCTCCTCATTCATTTAGTGGACTCCGACTCTTCATGACCATATATACTTCTGCATTCCAGATGTTTATGTCGATCACTGCTTCTTTCAGCTCTTGCATTGGCATGTTCATAGCGTCACATATACTGTCTATCCATCTTAGCCTCTGTTGTCCTTTACTTCGTTTGCCCTCAATTTTTTTTCTCCCCGGGTTCAGTGAAGCCTTTACTGCTGTATGAGAGTGTTACTCATATGGCAGCAAATGCAGGTGACACAGCCTTCATTAATGCCAGGAATGACACACAACAGGGATGGAGTAAGAGGTGTACGAGGACCGGCCAGCGTTTGCCAATATACCCGCGCATGTGACAGGGATTGAGAGGTGCACTCACTTCTGTGAGATACTTTTTATCAGTCTCACAGCGAATCAGCCCCCATCTCACTTAGCCAAGTTCACCATGTGGCCGGCTTAGTCTAGAGAAAAGAAGTACTCTCTGGTGCAATCAAATTCTCTTCTGTGTTAATGATCATAAGGTCGTTATCCATCATGAACTGCCACCTTACTGATGTCAGAATGATTATTTTACGATCAACTAAAACCAACATTGCCAATCAATCTTTAACTCAATTTTATCAGACAATATCGCTCAAAAGACATGATTTATTGACCAGATTGTTTCAAATCCCACTTTGATCGTATGATCGATTAGACAGTTTCTCATTCATTATAATTTCCGTTTTGCAAAACTGAGACGTGAGATTGTTGTGAATTGACTGGAAGTTTGACGGAAATCCTTGCCAGCGATTCGCCAGTGACGATTTGACTCATACCAAGGACCATAACTAGAGGGGACAGGGGCGTAACAATGGACCCTGCAAGATATGCCTCCGCAGGGGGGCCCAGAAGCCACAGGGGGCCCCATGGGGGAAAAGTTTGAGAGTGACAACTAAGGGCATGGAGAGAAAACGTATTCTGCTCTCGTATTATTGTTATATTGACTGCATGTGTCCACCACACAGATAAGGAATCATACACACTTTGGAATTTGTACACTGTCCCGGCTCCCTAGGGTTTGTAAAAAAACATCTGTCTCCCACTGCAGCAAAATTCTGATGACTTCATGTACAACGTTACAAACAAAGGAGTCACAAGTTGAAAAAAAGTTGTAGACTGTCCCTTATTCAGCAATCCCTCAGAAGAGATTCCTAGATTCTTATCACACACAGGCTAGTGACCTTATGGTGTCTGATTACAGACACAGTGGAGTGGGTGAGATTGATGTCTGACTATCGCTGCCTCATTGAGAGCTTGTCGTCTTATACTGAGTCCAAGATCCTGTAATAACAGTATCAATCAGTGAATGTTTTGCCAAAGTTACATTGAATACTATATATGTATGTATCTACTGGGAGCAGAGCTGCGACGAGGGACTTGTCGGCTGCAAGGGGCTGGAGGAAGCCCCGGGTAAGTAGATCTGGGGGAAGCATACATTGCCTGATATTTCCTTTAAGTCTAAGTGTTTTTATCAGCATGGGGAAAACACATTGGTCCTCAGTTTTCCTGTGCAGAAAGCGAAGGAGGTGGGGGGGCCCCATCCAAAGTTTCGCAGGGGGGCCCAGTGATGTCTAGTTACGCCCCTCAGAGGGGAGCAGACCCAGCAATTAAATAAATTAGAAAATGCAAGAATTTATAAAAAAAAAACAACAACAACAAACAGATAAAATAATAAAATATACAAACACTGGAGCAGCGATCAGAGCCCACCAGCAGAAAGGGGGAGGAAATCACTTGTGTGCTGAGTTGTACGGCCCTGCAGTGAGCCCTTAAAGCTGCAGTGGGTTGAATTGTAAAAAATAGCCTGGTCGCTAGGGAGGTGTAAGCCTACAGTCCTTAAAGAGAGCCCGAGGTGGGCTCAAAAAAAAAAAAAAAGGGCTAAGCGGATCAGGTAGCCGCAAAAAACGCTGCTCCCCGACGCTCCTGTGTGCACTTTCACTTGCGTGACCCCTGGGTCACGACGCTGCACTTAGAGACTGTGTAACTGGGAGGCGGGGGAGCGGCAGGAGGCGTGGCCAGGGGGAGAGAGCTGCCCAATGGGAGCTCAGGAAACACTGCAGGAACGCCCCTGGTGGACGTTTTAAAAGGAATTCTACTTCCCTCTGTTTGCCTCAGAGTTAGCGACAAATCTAGTCGCTAAGCTCAGAAAACTATAGCGCGGCACTGGGGGGAGGGGGCAGAGAGCGGCGGTTGGGGGGATTCAGGGCCACGTCATTAGGCAATGGTTCTAAAGACAGTTCATTCTCCAAACCGAGTGCTGTTGCCGTGGTTACACAGATGTACAATCTGAGCTACTTTTAGAAATCCTTACCTGACTGCAAATTGAATTGGAAAGATCATTTTTAGTAAATTAAAAGACCACTATCATGGAAAATTCATAAAATATAAAATACATTTTAACACATACAGTACAAATAAGAAGTATGTTTCCTCCAGAGTAAAGTGAGCTATACATTTCTTTTCACATATTGTTGTCACTTACAGTAGTTAGTAGAAATCTGATGGAACCGACAGGTTTTTGACTAGTCCATCTCTTCACGGGGGATTCTGAGTATTAGATTGGTTCTTTACAAACGCTCTCCCTGGAAAGGATCTATACAAAGATGCAGGCCGCCACCCCCAACTGTTTGCACACTATTCCAGCAGTTGGACTGAGCAACCACCGTTCACCAAGAGCTTCTGAAAATAAAGAAAACCCTGAGAATCCCCCATGAGCAGATGGGCTAGTCCAAAACTTGTCGGTATTGTCAGATTTCTACTACCTACTGTTAGTGACAGCAACATAGGAGAAAAGTAATTTATAGAAAGTTTTACACTGGGAGCAATGAACTTTGTATTTATGTGTTTTCAAATATTTTTACAATTTTTGGAAATAGCGGTCCTTTAAATTAAGACTTGAGCATCACTGATCTATATTGACGGCAAATGTATAATCCAGATGGAATTTACCGCTAAATAAACCCACTTGTGTGGCTCCCGTCTTGAATGATGACCCCCATTATAATCGCAGAATGCGTATTATGCCCGTGTTGCCTCCGTCCGACACTCTTCTCCAGATTTTAATTCAGTCTCCCCTCTCCGCTGCCCCAGACAAGACCACCCCATAAATAACACGCCATTAATTTCCTCCTCTCGGGTCTTAAATTTTAATATTCCACCTGCCGGTCCTGGTAAATAAATGGCCGGACGCCAGACGGTGGCTCTGCCGCTAATGGAGTGGTGGCCGCGAGAGGCGGGGCCGGCGAAAATATGCGTTAAACAGGGGAAAAGGTAAGAGGTCGGAGTTCAACGCAAATTCAAATTACTTATCTCCGCAATACCGTAATAGACTGAATATATTGCCTGTCAGTAACCTTCCTGCGGAAAAGAAGAATATTCTCCGATCCTCACAATATATGAGGGTGTTACAGGCCGACCGCTGGGGAGAAAACAGATTTTTTATGATAATGATCAAACCTCAAGGACATCACAAGTACATGGCTTATGCAAATGAGATGGGTGAGGAGAGATTTGCCGTTTTTGGGAGGGGGAGTTATTTATGTATTTTTGTATTTATCATATTGACTACTAATAACTAATGACTTGGAAGTTCCTGACTTTTCATCAACAGTTTACTTTTCAGCCAAAGCGTAAACCAGAGGATGCAAAAGATGGATGAGCAGGCTTACACTTACAAGGGGTGAGGGGACACAGGATACAGTAGGAGGGAAGAGGACCTGTCCCATCAGGCTTACAATCTAAAGGGTGAGGGAACACAGGATACAGTAAGAAGGAAGAGGACCTGTCCCATCAGGCTTACAATCTAAGGGGTGAGGGAACACAGGATACAGGAGGAGGGAAGAGGACCTGTCCCATCAGGCTTACAATCTAAGAGGTTATCCAAATTTATCAATAGAGATGTCCCGAACCTCCGATTTTCGGTTCGCGAACCAGGTTTGCGAACTTCCGTGGAAGGTTTGGTTCACGCAAACTTTCACGAACCGCAATAGACTTCAATGGGGAGGTGAAATTGGAAAACTAGAAACACTTATGCTGGCCAGAAAAGTGATGGAAAAGATGTTTCAAGGGGTCTAACACCTGGACCTCCAGGTGGAGGAGTGGGATACATGCCAAAAGTCCCGGGGAAAAATCTGAATTTGCCGCAAAGCAGCGTTTTATGGGCAGTAATCACATTGAATGCTAAATTGCAGGCCTAAAGTGCTTTAAAACATCTTGCATGTGTATACATCAATCAGGGAGGGTAATTAGAGTACTGCTTCACACTGACACACCAAACTCACTGTGTAACGCACCGCAAACGGCTGTCTGTGTTGTGACGGCCGTGCTGGACTGGTGCGCACCATGGCGAGATTGCTCTTCCTCACTCAGTGATGTCTGGTTAGGTAATGTCTGACTGCCTTATCAACTTTTCATGGTTCTTTCCCTACCATTGTTAAAGCTTATGGAGGGCAAGTCTGCCATTGTGACCACGGGTAATGGCCGGGGAATCCTGGTTCTATTCCAGTCCAGAGTTGGACCCTAAGAAACGGCTACAACCACACATCCAAGGAAGGCAGCAGGCAGGCATGCACGCACGTCCCGAGGTAGTGACCAAAAATAACAATACAGGAGGAGGACTTTCGAGGCCCTGCTGTATATGTGAAATGAATCAACTTTAAATCCTTTTACGAGAGTCTGTTATGGAGGGCAAGTCTGATGGTGCCTTCACTGCGATTCACCAGGTTGGTCTCCTCCTCCTCCAGCGGATAAAGGGGGTGCCATAGTCATCATGAACACCAGTGACTATATCCAGGAGGCACAAAGACAGTTGTCTAACACCATGCACTATACCAAATTACAGGAGGACCCAACAAAAAGGTACAGGATGGCACTCAATAGGATGGTAAAGAAATTGCCTGTAAACACCAGGCTTCATGTACAGACTCTTATCCCGGACGAGAACCGCCTGCTTTTACATGCTTCCCAAAGTCCACAAAGAGGGGAACCCAGGCAGGCCCATAATCTCAGGGAATGGAACTCTCACAGAGAATATCTCAGGGTGGTTGGAAAACATTTTGAAGCCTCTAGTCTGTAAAAGACCCAGCTACATACAGGATACTACACACCTCCTGAACCAACTGGCAGCCATTGGCCCAGTGCCTGAAGGCACAATTCTTGCCACTATGGATGTAGAGTCTCTGTACACCAACATTCCCCACAATGATGGAATTGCGGCCTGTCGCAAATATCTTCAAGGTTTGGGCACACCTATAAACTCAATTGCTGGACTAATGAGATTCGTTCTCACCCACAATTATTTCACTTTTGGGGAGGACCTCTATTTACAGCAAATGGGAGTGGCAATGGGCTCACGGTTTGCACCGCAGTACGCAAATCTCTTCATGGCAAAGATTGAAGAAGAATACCTGAATACTTGTCATATAAAACCCATGGCCTACTTCCGTTTTATCGACGACATCTTGATCATCTGGTCTGCAAGTGAGGAGGATCTTATCCAATTTCACAGGAACTTCAATGCCTTCCATCCCACAATCAAACTGAAATTGAGCTACTCTCACAGGGAGATTAACTTTCTTGACACCACCATATACATCAGAGAGAACAGCTTACAAATGTCAATGTACCGCAAAGCGACGGATCGTCCCACATACCTCAGGTATGACAGTTTCCACCCCAAACATATAAAGAATTCCATAATTTACAGCCAGGCAATAAGATGCAATCGGATCTGTTCTGACAAGGATGACAAAGACAAACACCTGGATTACCTGAAGAAGAATTTCATAAAACAGGGATACAATCCTCTAATGGCTGAGACCCAAATCAAGAAAGCTAACAACATCCCTAGGACTCAGCTCCTGGAGTACAAGCAGAGCCAGGAAGAGAGCCGTGTCCCACTGGTAGTAACCTACAACCCAAAAGAACTTCATCCTGTTCTACACAAGGATCAGAGACTGAAAAAGATATTCCCTGAACCTCCCCTCCTAGCGTTCCGACAGCCACCCAATCTTAAGCAGATGATAGTGAGGAGTGCCTTAAATAGGCAAGAACAGAATGGAACATTCCCCTGCCGAGGGAAAAAGTGTGGGACCTGTAAACACATCCATTCCACTGACAGGATACTAATACCAGGTACACAACAGGAATACAAAGTACAAGGCACCTTTTCCTGCAACTCATCTAATGTGGTATACGTGATCATGTGTGCAAAATGCCCCAAAGGAATTTATGTGGGAGAAACAAGTCAACCACTGCGGGATCGCATGACACACCACAGATCCACTATTAACAGCAGGAAGAAGGATATTGCAAAATATACTGATCTCCCAATACCAACACACTTTTGTTTACCTGGACACAGTTTAAGCGATTTTCGTGTCACTGTACTAATGGGTGGCTTCAAATCAGGAAACATGAGACTAACACAAGAAACTAAGTTTATACATTGGTTTAAAACTGTAGAAGACGGTTTAAACAAGGACTCTAACTTCTTGTGCTGGTACGATGGGTTTTAAATGCCACAATTCTTTTAATTTAAATTTCTCTATCTTTCATTCATTTTTGTGCCATATGCTGTGTAAGATGGAATTCACTGTCACTATTCATTTTATTTGCTTTCAGGTGCTGGCTTTAAGTGCCACAATTCTCTTAAGCTTAGAATTAATGGTGCATATAACCAGGCCAGTTACCATTTGAATTCGGAATTTACGATGTCTCCCCATCACTAGAGTCTGCTTTATGTCATGTTGAGGATTCTATTGATCTTATCAATTTAGCCAGGATGCCTGGGAAAGCCTCCTGAGTAACAGTTAAGGCATCTAATTACATTTATGTTTGCTAAAGAATGTTTCTCCTCTGTATGTCAGTGTATATAAGCTGTGTTTTTCAGTTTTGGTCAGGAACCAGTCCGACGAAGGCTTTTTATAAGTCGAAAGCTCACTGTTTATCCATCTCTAAGTTAGCCAACAAATGGTATCATCCTGATTCAAAACTTCTTGCTTGGTCTCCTCCTCAAGGAGGCTAGAATCTTTTATGGAGGGCAAGTGAGTGACCACAGGTAAAGGCCGGGGAATCCTGGTTCTATTCCGGTCCGGAGTTGGAGCCTAAGAAACGGCTACCACCACACACATCCAAGGAAGGCAGCAGGCATGGAATGCACGTCCCGACGTAGTGACCAAAAATAACAATACAGGACTCGGAGGAGGACTTTCGAGGCCCTGCTGAATTTGAAATGAATTAACTTTAAAGAGAACCCGAGGCGGGGTTCTGAGAATAAAATCCCCATACAGAGGCTGGGTCTGTCTATAGAGCCCAGCCTCTGTTGCTATATAGATCGCCCCTAAGCCCCCCCTGCGCTCTGTAATCCCCTTATAAAACACAGTTGCGCTGCTGACACGCAGCTTGTCAGAGCGCGCTGTGTTTACCTCTCCTCTGTCAGTCTCGCCGCTCCCCCGCCTCCTGCATCGCTCCGGGCCCGCCCACGTCCCTTCCCTCGCCGCTGATTGGAGGGAAGGGACGCGGGCGGGACCGGAGCGATGCAGGAGGCGGGGGAGCAGCCGAGACTGACAGAGGAGAGGTAAACACAGCCGCACAGCGCGGCTGTGAGTTATGGGGTATTGCAGGGGCTTAGGAGCGATCTATATAGCAACAGAGGCTGGGCTCTATAGACAGACCCAGCCTCTGTATGGGGATTTAATTCCCAGAACCCCGCATCGGGTTCTCTTTAAATCCTTTAACGAGAATCTGTTATGGCGGACAATGATGAAACCACTTGCCTTTCACGAGAATCTGTTCTGGAGGGCAAGTCTGCCATTGTGACCAGTGGGTAATGGCCGGGGAATCAGGGTTCGATTCCGGTGCGAAGTGTGAGCCTGAGACCCATGCTGTATAAGTAATGTACCTGCCCTGACTGTGCTTTGCACACCAGGCAACTGTGGTCAGATGGACCCTTGACCCAGCAGAAGACAAATCAATTCGAACACATTAGCCAAGAATGTGTTATGGAGGGCAAGTCTGCCTTTCATTAAACTGTGTGAAACTTTCTATGGTACTTTCTCAGTAGCATAGTGACCACGGGTAATGGCCGGGAATCAGGGTTTGAATCCGGTCTGTAGTGGGAGCCTAAGAAACGGCTACCACCACACATCCAAGGAAGGCAGCAGGCACGCTGTGGGCAAAGGAGCAGGAACGGCTACCACACATCCAAGGAAGGCAGCAGGCATGGCATGCACGTCCCGAGGTAGTGACCAAAAATAACAACAATACAGGAGGACTTTGGAGGGCTTGCTGTATTTGAAATTAACCAGCTGAGCGGTCTGGACGAGCTCAGCTCGTCCAACACCGCCAGCGGCTGCCGCTCAGGCCCTGCTGGGCCGATTTTAATGAAATAAAAAGCAGCACACGCAGCCGGCACTTTGCCAGCCGCGTGTGCTGCCTGATCGCCGCCGCTCTGCGGCGATTCGCCGCGAGCAGCGGCGAAAGAGGGTCCCCCCAGCCGCCTGAGCCCAGCGTAGCCGGAACAAAAAGTTCCGGCCAGCGCTAAGGGCTGGATCGGAGGCGGCTGACGTCAGGACGTCGGCTGACGTCGATGACGTCACTCCGCTCGTCGCTATGGCGACGATATAAGCAAAACAAGGAAGGCCGCTCATTGCGGCCTTCCTTGTTTATTCTGGGCGCCGGAGGCGATCGGAAGATCGCCTCCGGAGCGCCCTCTAGTGGGCTTTCATGCAGCCAACTTTCAGTTGGCTGCATGAAATAGTTTTTTTTTTATTTAAAAAAAACCCTCCCGCAGCCACCCTGGCGATTTAATCAGAACGCCAGGGTGGTTAATTAACTTTAAATCCTTTAACAAGAATCTGTTATGGCGGACAATGATGACACCACTTGCCACAACAGCTAGGTATATGCAGTGATGAGGTGGGTTCACTAAACACAAAAGATAAGTATATGCAGTGATGAGGTGGGTTCACTGAACACAAAAGGTAGGTATATGCAGTGATGAGGTGGGTTCACTAAACACAAATAGGTACTAGGTATATGCAGTAATGGGTATTACAATGTGCACCTTTCACACAGGTAGTCACTGAATGTGCTGGGCCTGGCAGTGGCACACACACAGTATGAATTACCAAGGCTGTCTATGCAACACAAGTGTCAGTGGGACACACAGAAAAAAAAAGAGATCACAAGAACAAGATTAGCTCTCAAAAGAGCTGTTGTGGGGTGCCATTACAGCAATAAGATTCAGCCAGGAGCAAGCTAACAAGCCTACAAGAGCCTAACTAATTTTTCCCTATGAGAGTCTGCCAGCAGCTGTCCCTTCTCTACTATAGCAGGCACACGAGTGAGTGTAATGGCCGGCGGAGCCTGCCCTATATAAGGGGGGGGGGGGGGAGTGGCTCCAGGAGAGAGTGTAGCCTGATTGGCTACAATGTGCCTGCTGACTGTGATGTAGAGGGTCAAAGTTGACCCTAATGGCGCACTATGGGGGCGAATCAAAATTCCGCAAAAGTTCGCCTTCGCTTGCGAACGTGAACCACCGAAAGTTCGCCTGGAACCGTTTGGGCCATCTCTCTTTATCAATAAATATGAAAACTATCAACCAATGGGAACCGGCCCTCCAACTCCACTACACACACATAGATTCATTGGATGGTTTGCAGACTCACTATTTCTGCTAGCTTCGGAACGCACAACAAACATTCCGCAGAGATCCCCTGACAGGACTAAAGTTGTCACCACCTGTGATAAATTTCCGAGTTTAAATCAGGGCGAGGAAAGATCTTACAATGGGCAAACACTGACTAAATCATCTATAAATTAATACTGTAAAACAATAAGCAATTGTATTCATTATGTAATTTCCACCACAGGTCCTCTTTAATTCGCAGACAGTGATTGTGAAATACATCCCAGAGTCTGGAAGTGTCAGAGGTGTCCTTGTAGGTGGAGCAACCCCTCGCCTCCCGCCTGGAACGCCGGTATTGCCAGTAATTATTGAAAGGTCCTCAAGGTTGTCAAAATCAATACACAACCGACCTTCATCCAAATCTATCAATAAATATGGAAAGAGAGATGGCAGGGCTGCTATAAACATTATTCCGTTATCAGGGAATGTAGGACCATTTCTAGACATGTGTCTCTCAATCTACAGTATGCCACAGACAGAGAGGAGGAATCCACAGTGACAATCGCTGCACACTACATCACAGCATGCCACACACTGGGAGGAGGAATCCACAGTGACAATCACTGCACACTATGTCACAGCATGCCACAGACAGAGAGGAGGAATCCACAGTGACAATCACTGCACACTACGTCACAGCATGCCACAGACTGAGAGGAGGAATCCACAGTGACAATCGCTGCACACTACATCACAGCATGCCACAGACAGAGAGGAGGAATCCACAGTGACAATCGCTGCACACTATGTCACAGCATGCCACAGACTGAAAGGAGGAATCCACAGTGACAATCGCTGCACACTATGTCACAGCATGCCACAGACAGCGAGGAGGAATCCACAGTGACAATCGCTGCACACTATGTCACAGCATGCCACACACAGAGGAGGAATCCACAGTGACAATCGCTGCACACTACGTCACAGCATGCCACAGACTGAGAGGAGGAAGCCACATTGACAATCGCTGCACACTACATCACAGCATGCCACAGACTGAGAGAAGGAATCCACAGTGACAATCACTGCACACTATGTCACAGCATGCCACAGACAGCGAGGAGAAATCCACAGTTACAATCGCTGCACACTATGTCACAGCATGCCACAGACTGAGAGGAGGAAGCCACATTGACAATCACTGCACACTACATCACAGCATGCCACAGACTGAGAGGAGGAAGCCACATTGACAATCGCTGCACACTATGTCAGAGCATGACACATACTGAGAGGAGGAATCCACAGTGACAACTACTGCACACTATGTCACAGCATGCCACAGACTGAGAGGAGGTATCCACAGTGACAGTCACTGCCCACTACATCACAGCATGCCACAGACTGAGGAGGAATGACCAGTGACAATCGCTGCACACTACGTCACAGCATGCCACAGACTGAAAGGAGCATAAATAAACTTTCACACCTGTTCTTTTGTTGCTTTGGCAATGCCTGTACGTATCTTGGTTATGCCAGTAAAGCTCTTTTGAATTTGAATGTGGAGACAGACAGCAATAAAAACGTGACAGAGATTGAAGACTTTACCCGCACTATTAGAAAAAATCTACACCTTTTGGCTGTACGCTGACTGCACCAAAAGCAAGCTCTGTAAACTAGACATAATCTAAGACTAAAGATTTATCCCAGAATCCCCCGCCGCAGCTAATTCCCTCTAATTTCGTAAATAAATCACGCACACATCTTAATTCGCGGCTGCGATATAAAGATGACCGGTCTCCATCGCTCCCCATAATATTCTTCTCGTAAGGAGTTTTAAATTAGTGGCTTAAATGAATCCCATAAATTACCCATAATGGCCGCCGCTCACTTACAACATTTTTTATCATTTTTTTTTCTGGAGAAAAAGCAGCGTAAGAAATATATTCCGTGCCGCCGCCCCCCCTTCCCCCCCTTTCCCATATAACACTTGTTGTAATATTAAAATGGCAGCTGCCCTATAAACGTTGAATCATTAGCGCTGTGTATTGATTTCCCCCCGGCGGCAAAGCCCATGGCCTCGCTCTCCTGCCCTGCCTCCATATCACTCCATCGAATCGAGATTCATTTCCTATTTCAGGGTCAGAGACCGCGACCTGTTGAGCTTGAACTTCTATCAGGCCGGGTCTGATCAATACTGGCAGATAAATCTGTTCTGAGCTGCCTGCAGAGATTAAGTGGTCGTAAATACCGGGAGAAGGAAAAACACAACAACAAGCTGATGAGGGGCGGAGATTGGGGAGGGGGCTACTTAAAGGGACACTCTACTTAAAAAAAGGAAATATGAAAAATACAATGATCCCTCCCACAGATTGCCAACGATCCAGAGGACATTCAGTTACATCCTCCAAAGCGAGCGGAGCGTATATGAAGAGACTTACTTACCTACTTCTGACATTCCTGCGATGATGTTCCGGCACATCTCTTGTCATGTGACGCACCTGCACCTGTGACGCACCTGTAACCATGGAGAGGATGCGGGGCACCGGCACTGTGGAAAAGAGCTGTCATTGCAGGAATGTGAGAAGTAGGCGAGTCTCTTCCTATATCCTCCGCTCGCACTTTGCAGAGGGAGGGAGGGAGAGAAAGGGAGTGCTTGGGGCGGCTGGTGATCAGTCTTTCACACACTGGCCGCCTGTAGGCACCAGCCTACAGTGCCTATTGCTAAATCCAGCTCTGCTCACAGACGTGACATTCTGATGCGTCTACCAATCATCTGGCAGCAAGCATAATGGCGAACTCAATAGCTTGTACAAGCATGATGGGACAAGACAGCAGATTTGTGATTTTAGAGTGATCGCAATAGAACTGTAAAAAAAAAATAAGAATCACGATCGCTCAAAATTCACAAAAATGCCCAATAAAAAAAAGATGCATTTATCGTGAAAAAAACCATTGCAAAACGCTAGCGAATTTGCTAGCGTTTTGCAATCCCCAGTGTGAATAGGCCCAAACTGCATTTAGCGAGTGGATTATTCCTCTATCCAGTCCCAACATATCAACTATGCCAGGAGGGTGGAGTCAGCCTCTAAGTCACTTATATCCAAAAGCGCGCCCGTTTAAAGAGACACTGAAGCGAAAAAAAAAATTATGATATAATGAATTGTATGTGTAGTACGGATAATTACTAGAACATTAGTAGCAAAAAACTATTCTCATTTTTGTATTTTCACCAAGCTTTGCTTTTTTAGTAGGAGGGCTTTTTGGTTCCTTTTATCCCCCTATACATTCCTAGTAGTTTGGGTCCCCCTGAGCTGCTTGGTTACTGTGTTGTATTTTCAGTTATATAGTGTTTTTTAATAACATTGCATGATTCTCTAATATTTGCAGTTTACACACTACTCAGCATTCTAAATGTGTTTTGCAGAACAGGCAGTGAACTTTTGACCTGTCCTGAACTGTTCTCTGCAAAAGAAAAAACAATACAGTTAAGATAACAGCCTTCAGAACACAGAGGTCTCTGTGACTTTAAGGGCGCGATTCCATTAGAGTGGGGCTCTTCCGGGTCTGCTAGGAAAGCACACAAATCCCATGCACGGCTATGGGATCCGCAGCCTTCGGATGGAAAAGCTGGCCGAATTGCTAGCGGTAGCGATTCGGCCGGCGTTACCATTGCACCCTATGGCAGTTTCCCCGCACTATTCGCCTGCGGGGAAACTCTGCGGATTCGCAGCGGTTTCCGCTCAAGTGGAAACGCGTCCTGAAAGTCGTGGAGCTCAATGGCAATTTGCATAGATAACAAGTGGCGTTTCTTAACTCTTTCTGTACTGGAAACATTATTAGACTTATGTCTTTGCTCCTAATGTTTTATTTCTGAGCTGTACTACACATACAAATCATTGTATCATAATTTTTTTTTTTGCTTCAGTGTCTCCTTAATGGCGAATAATTCACAAATGGGCGACAAAGAGAGCCAAAAGCGTTGAAAAACGAACAAAGAAAGACAGCGTTACTAGCCGCCGTAAATGAGACAGCGAGCATTTTACAAGCTGACACATTCTGCTCATTTGCGGAGAAAGCTCAATTGGCCTTTTTGTATAATTAAAATCTGGCGTCATTAACAGGCGGCCCCTTTAAGCGAGGGGCGGGGAATACGGAATATCTGAATATTTATACTATCAGCTTATTAAACAGATGACAGAGAACGCGATGTGGAGCATAAATCTTGCGGCCGTAATACGCCCCCCTCTGCGATCACATGAAATAAATACGATAAATAAATATACAGAATCGCCTCGCTTAGGCCTCTACTAACAGGCAGAGATTGTCTTGTAAACAGCCGACCAATCAACTCCTCCCGCTAATGCGGTGGGCGAAGTATCACGGGCGAGGGGGCGGAGCAATGGACACGGTTTATCAATTCTGCTCATTTTCATTTCCCCCCCTCTAGCCTATCCCTGGAAACACCTGAGGAGAGCAGGCAGTAGGCAAATCAGGATCTCCGTCTGTGTCTGTGTAGGGGGAGATACGCTTTTTGCATTGCCTGCCACTACCCCTCCGTGTATCCGGACCCTCCGTTCAGTTTTTCAAAACGGGTATCCCCACACCGCACATGGATCCGTTTTGAACGAGTGAAGACTGCTGCTATTTTTAACAGTGGTATCCGTGGCTCTGTTTTTGATCCAGGCCAAAAAACGGAGCCACAGATGCGTTTTTAAAATAAGTGTGAACCTACTCTTATTCTGTGCCTGTACTGATGGTAAACTAGCTGCAGCGTGTGCTGATCTCTGCTGCCTCCAGTATGTACAGTATAAGCTGTTTCTCTGTGCCTGTACTGATAGTAAGCTAGCTGCAGTGTGTCCTGATAACTCCAGTATGTACAGTATAAGCTGCTACTCTTAGCCTGTACTGATAGTAAACTAGCTGCAGTGTGTCCTGAGCTCTGCTACCCCCAGTATGTACAGTATAAGCTGTTACTCTGTGCCTGTACTGATAGTAAACTAGCTGCAGTGTGTGCTGATCTCTGCTACCCCCAGTATGTACAGTATAAGCTGTTACTCTGTGCCTGTACTGATAGTAAACCAGCTGCAGTGTGTGCTGATCTCTGCTACCCCCAGTATGTACAGTATAAGCTGTTACTCTGTGCCTGTACTGATAGTAAACTAGCTGCAGTGTGTGCTGATCTCTGCTGCCTCCAGTTACTCTGTGCCTGTACTGATAGTAAACTAGCTGCAGTGTGTGCTGATCTCTGCTGCCTCCAGTATGTACAGTATAAGCTGTCACTCTGTGCCTGTACTGATAGTAAACTAGCTGCAGCGTGTGCTGATCTCTGCTGCCTCCAGTATGTACAGTATGAGCTGTTACTCTATGCCTGTACTGATAGTAAACTAGCTGCAGTGTGTGCTGGTCTCTGCTGCCTCCAATATGTACAGTATAAGCAGTTACTCTGTGCCTGTACTGATAGTAAACCAGCTGCAGTGTGTGCTGAGCTCTGCTACCCCCAGTATGTACAGTATAAGCTGTTACTCTGTGCCTGTACTGATAGTAAACTAGCTGCAGTGTGTGCTGATCTCTGCTACCCCCAGTATGTACAGTATAAGCTGTTACTCTGTGCCTGTACTGATAGTAAACCAGCTGCAGTGTGTGCTGATCTCTGCTACCCCCAGTATGTACAGTATAAGCTGTTACTCTGTGCCTGTACTGATAGTAAACTAGCTGCAGTGTGTGCTGATCTCTGCTGCCTCCAGTATGTACAGTATAAGCTGTTACTCTGTGCCTGTACTGATAGTAAACTAGCTGCAGTGTGTGCTGATCTCTGCTACCCCCAGTATGTACAGTATAAGCTGTTACTCTGTGCCTGTACTGATAGTAAACCAGCTGCAGTGTGTGCTGATCTCTGCTACCCCCAGTATGTACAGTATAAGCTGTTACTCTGTGCCTGTACTGATAGTAAACCAGCTGCAGTGTGTGCTGATCTCTGCTGCCTCCAGTATGTACAGTATAAGCTGTTACTCTGTGCCTGTACTGATAGTAAACTAGCTGCAGTGTGTGCTGATCTCTGCTGCCTCCAGTATGTACAGTATAAGCTGTCACTCTGTGCCTGTACTGATAGTAAACTAGCTGCAGCGTGTGCTGATCTCTGCTGCCTCCAGTATGTACAGTATGAGCTGTTACTCTATGCCTGTACTGATAGTAAACTAGCTGCAGTGTGTGCTGGTCTCTGCTGCCTCCAATATGTACAGTATAAGCAGTTACTCTGTGCCTGTACTGATAGTAAACCAGCTGCAGTGTGTGCTGATCTCTGCTACCCCCAGTATGTACAGTATAAGCTGTTACTCTGTGCCTGTACTGATAGTAAACTAGCTGCAGTGTGTGCTGATCTCTGCTGCCTCCAGTATGTACAGTATAAGCTGTTACTCTGTGCCTGTACTGATAGTAAACTAGCTGCAGTGTGTGCTGATCTCTGCTACCCACAGTATGTATAGTATAAGCTGTTACTCTGTGCCTGTACTGATAGTAAACTAGCTGCAGTGTGTGCTGATCTCTGCTGCCCCCAGTATGTACAGTATAAGCTGTTACTCTGTGCCTGTACTGATAGTAAACTAGCTGCAGTGTGTGCTGATCTCTGCTGCCTCCAGTATGTACAGTATAAGCTGTCACTCTGTGCCTGTACTGATAGTAAACTAGCTGCAGCGTGTGCTGATCTCTGCTGCCTCCAGTATGTACAGTATAAGCTGTTACTCTGTGCCTGTACTGATAGTAAACTAGCTGCAGTGTGTGCTGAGCTCTGCTACCCCCAGTATGTACAGTATAAGCTTTTACTCTTTGCCTGTACTGATAGTAAACTAGCTGCAGTGTGTGCTGATCTCTGCTGCCTCCAGTATGTACAGTATAAGCTGTCACTCTGTGCCTGTACTAATAGTAAACTAGCTGCAGTGTGTGCTGGTCTCTGCTGCCTCCAATATGTACAGTATAAGCAGTTACTCTGTGCCTGTACTGATAGTAAACCAGCTGCAGTGTGTGCTGATCTCTGCTACCCCCAGTATGTACAGTATAAGCTGTTACTCTGTGCCTGTACTGATAGTAAACTAGCTGCAGTGTGTGCTGATCTCTGCTGCCTCCAGTATGTACAGTATAAGCTGTTACTCTGTGCCTGTACTGATAGTAAACTAGCTGCAGTGTGTGCTGATCTCTGCTACCCCCAGTATGTACAGTATAAGCTCTTACTCTGTGCCTGTACTGATAGTAAACCAGCTGCAGTGTGTGCTGATCTCTGCTACCCCCAGTATGTACAGTATAAGCTGTTACTCTGTGCCTGTACTGATAGTAAACTAGCTGCAGTGTGTGCTGATCTCTGCTGCCTCCAATATGTACAGTATAAGCTGTTACTCTGTGCCTGTACTGATAGTAAACTAGCTGCAGTGTGTGCTGATCTCTGCTACCCCCAGTATGTACAGTATAAGCTGTTACTCTGTGCCTGTACTGATAGTAAACTAGCTGCAGTGTGTGCTGATCTCTGCTACCCCTAGTATGTACAGTATAAGCTGTTACTCTGTGCCTGTACTGATAGTAAACTAGCTGCAGTGTGTGCTGATCTCTGCTGCCTCCAGTATGTACAGTATAAGCTGTCACTCTGTGCCTGTACTGATAGTAAACTAGCTGCAGCGTGTGCTGATCTCTGCTGCCTCCAGTATGTACAGTATGAGCTGTTACTCTATGCCTGTACTGATAGTAAACTAGCTGCAGCGTGTGCTGATCTCTGCTGCCTCCAGTATGTACAGTATAAGCTGTTACTCTGTGCCTGTACTGATAGTAAACTAGCTGCAGCGTGTGCTGATCTCTGCTGCCTCCAGTATGTACAGTATGAGCTGTTACTCTATGCCTGTACTGATAGTAAACTAGCTGCAGCGTGGGCTGATCTCTGCTGCCTTCAGTGTGTATGGTATAAGCTGTTACTCTGTGCCTGTACTGATAGTAATCTAGCTGCAGCGTGTGTCGATCCTTGCTACCTCCAGTATGTACAGTATAACACTGACCTACTCTTTTATAGAGTACAGTTTGGTGTCAGAGTGCGTAGCATAGGAGATCAATTCTCTACTTGTCACAGGCTGCACAGTGTGTCTCCTGATTGTAGAAGTTTAGCTGAAAGACGACTGATGCGATTTGGCCAGTAAATCTCCTGTAAATTTGGTATAAACACATCGGAGGGACAGCAGATAAGCGCTGTAGCCGGGTCTGTCTGCAGAAATTACAATCTAGATTCTGACAACTAAATCTCATATCTGAAACACGGGATTAATTTTTCTTTTATTACTCTATGAAAGGATTTATTGTATAAATCCCCAAATCTACAGTCGGAAGCCCAGAAGAAATACAGCGCAGATTCTGCAGATCATTTATCTGAAGCTCAGGATAAACAGGACAAAACGAGACATTTGGAGCGATTTCAGCCAGTCCGCATTGCAAGCTATGATGGTGACAGTTCATCCATATTTAGATTTCTTTTATATACAGTATTTTTTTTTTTACTAGACCAGCATTGGAAGGGTTACAAGGAGCTTTAAAGTTCCTGGAGATTTCTGCATACACATCCAAAGCTGACATAGATACATTTTGCTTACATAAATGTATCTAAGTGTGGCATGTGACTCACTCTCTGACTGAAAAGGAGCTGGAGGACAGCCAAAGAGTGTGTAACATTTATCACTTGTTACATTCAATTCACTAAGATCATGCTGGAGATAATAAGGCAAGAGAAAACTTACCTCCACATAAGAGAGAGTTATCTTATCTCTTCATTCCTTACGTTACCTCCTCTGTAGTTAAGTTACCTCCTCTGTAGTTATTTTCACATGCAGTTAATAAACAGCCTGTCTTTAACTCTGGAGTTATTTTAAGGATTGAAGAGTTAACTTAACCACTTGAGGACCCACCCTTTACCCCCCCTTAAGGACCAGCGCTGGTTTGAGTGATCTGTGCTGGGTGGGCTCTGCAGCCCCCAGCACAGATCAGGGTGCAGGCAGGGAGATCAGATCGCCCCCCTTTTTTCCCCCCTATGGGGATGATGTGCTGGGGGGGTCTGATCTCTCCTGCCTGCTGTGGGTGGCGGGGGGGGCACCTCAAAGCCCCCCTCCGCGGCGAAATCCTCCCCCTCCCTCTCCTACCTGGCCCCCTCCTGGAGATCCGGCTGCACAGGACGCTATCCGTCCTGTGCAGCCAGTGACAGGCTGTCTCCTGTCACATGGCGGCGATCCCCGGCCGCTGATTGGCCGGGGATCGCCGATCTGCCTTACGGCGCTGCTGCGCAGCAGCGCCGTACAAATGTAAACAAAGCGGATTATTTCCGCTTGTGTTTACATCTAGCCTGCGAGCCGCCATCGGCGGCCCGCAGGCTATTCACGGAGCCCCCCGCCGTGATTTGACAGGAAGCAGCCGCTCGTACGAGCGGCTGCTTCCTGATTAATTAGGCTGCAGCTGGCGACGCAGTACTGCGTCGCTGGTCCTGCAGCTGCCACTTTGCCGACGCACGTTATGAGTGTGCGGTCGGCAAGTGGTTAAAGACAGAAGAGTTAACTTTAGGCTTGCCTGAGGTAAAATGTTTCCTGAATACTACATGCCTTATCACCATGGTAACAACTCTAGAAGAGTTATTAAAGACAGGAGATAAGCTTAGTGAATTGAGGCCAATGTAGTTAAATGTATCTATCTGAACTTCTGCATATCTCTCCACTGAATTTTAAACCTCTGTGTTTAACCTTTCCAATGCTGGTCTAGTAAAAAAAAATGCTGGTTGCATATAATATGCTGTAAATAATGTTTTAGAGCAAAGTTGAAATGCAGGGTTATATTCCGCTTTTTAACGGAACAATGGCCTAAATTCACTAAGATCAGGCTGGTGATAATAAGGCAATACAGAATACTGCTGCCAGACTGCTAACCAACCAACCCCGTCACTGCCACGTAACGCCAGTCCTGCACTCCCTTCACTGGCTACCTATAGAATGGAGGGTCCTATTCAAGATCGGCCTACTGACATTTAAATCACTACATAATCTGGGCCCTGGATACATGAAAGAAATGTTACAGCTGCGTAGCAATCCCCGCAATCTCAGATCCACAGGTTCTAATAATCTAGTCATACCCAGAGTCCACTTGGAAACTTTTGGTCCCAGAGCCTTCTGTCATGCTGCCCCTACGTTTTGGAACTCCTTACCTCAACAGATCAGGACAGCCCCATCCCTGGATGTGTTTAAACCCAGACTGAAAACCCACCTGTTCAGTTTGGCATTTGCAGAAATATAACTTTTGTTGAGTGAATACTTCATCCTACTACCAATTACTGAATCTGAGAGAGCCTAAGCGCTTTGAGTCCTATGGGAGAAAAGCGCTATAGAAATGTTATTGTATTAAGTGAAAATTTATCACCACACATCGATCGGTATTTTAAGTGTTACTGTAATTCACTAAAGAAGCTTGCCCTAAAGAAAACCTGTAAAGAGAAAAAGTTCCCCTGTTGGGTTCTCACTTCGGGTGGGAGAAGCCTCCGGATCCAATCAAGGCTTCCCCCCGTCCTCCTGTGTCCCACGGCGGTCTTGCTGTGCCCCTCTGAACAGCGTATGTAAATATTTACCTTCTCGGCTCCAGAGCAGGCGCAGTATCAGCTCTCCGCTCTGAGATAGGCGGAACTAGCCGATCGCTGTCAGTCTCCGCTCTACTGCACAGGCCCAAGTCTCCTACACCTGCGCAGTAGAGCGGACCCGACAAAGATCGGCTATTTCCGCCTATCTCCGTGCTGAGAGCCGCAACAGCGCCACCCGCTGGAGCCTGGAAAGGTAAATAAATGTAGCGTGTCGAGCCAGGATTGCCGGAGACTTCAGGGGAGCCAGCGCTGGAATGCCTGCAGCTACAGGGATGGGGGACGCCTCATTGGGACCCTGAGGCTTCCCCCTACCGAGGTGAGTACCCCCCAGGGGAACTTTTTTTTTGTTACAGAGTCTCTTTAAGGCTGACATACATTGGTGGATTTCCACCAGATCGACCAACAGATAGATCGCTCTCTGATCTAATTTGATCACAGAGGGATCTATTGGCTGCCATACACTGCACACAGATTTGAATCGATTTCAGCATCAAATCGATTCAAAACCTGTGAAGCCGTCACTGGTGTATGGGCACCTTTGCTAAGGTGTACTGATAAGCTTTCACAGTGAGAGTGTTATCTTATTACTCCTGTCCTTAAGTTATCACCTCTGTAGTTATTCTCACATGCAGTAGGTAGGGAGGGGAGGAACAGACCCAGGCAGGATGTAGCTCCACCCCTCCTGCTGCCAGGAGATTACAGCTAGCCTGTGTAGGACAGCCAGGGAAGGAGAGAGAGAGGCTTTGGTTGTGTGTGTGTGTGTGTGTATATGTATGTGTGGCTGTGTAAATACATATATATGCTTGGTCTCTCTCTCTCTCTCTCTCATTCTCTGTGTGCCTACTGTGTATATTTCTCTCTCTTCTGCATACACCAGTAAAAAATAAAGCAGACAGCTCAGAATGCTTCACTTTACATAGCAGTCTGTAGTAACACTTCCCTTAACGACAGCTCAAGCCAGGTGATAACTCCTCACACATGCTACACTTGCATTCCTCTCTGTGAATGAACAGCCTTAACTTTAGAATTCCGTTGTTATTGTGAGGATTAAAACCTTAACTTTAAAAATCTCTCCTTAACTTAAAGACAGAATTCTTAACTTGAGGATGGCCTGAGGTTTAATCGTCTAGTGAATACTAAATGCTTTATCACCATGGTGATAACACTAAAAACAGCTCAGAAATGTTATTAAACACAAGAGATGAGCTTAGTGAATTGTGGCCACAATTTTCTCCATACGCGACCAATGGATCAGATTTGCGGGACGGTAAGTCATCAGAAGGCAATTATCAATTGTTCCCCTAAACAGGTCTATTAGGGCGAGTTCTCTCTTCAGATACGACCCTGAAATCCAACATTCCGATCAACAATTTTCTGTGTTCCAATCAAGTATAGAAATGTTTGGCGTTGATCTTCTCCACATGCTGCGTAGTTTTCTGTACACTTTGATGATGATGGTGATCGGTGAATGGGAATATGTGTTACCAAAGCCGATCAAAATGCCTGTAATGCATGATCACCGGCATCAGCGAGAGGCAGACACACGTACAGTTTGGAAGCTACATTCATTCAATGACTTGGACCAAATATTTTTGGAGTTAACCATAATTATGTGAATTTGTGGTGGGAGTTGCCCAAAAGTGGGTGGAGCTAAAATAGCCAATCAAAATGTAGCCATTTTCGATATGTTTTGTCTCTTACAGTCTCAGGAACACAGGTATGACACTTTGCACACCTGTTTGGTCCATAGCGGTGTAGGTTGCTTGTGCTTTTTTTAAGTGATCCCATCCTATTTGCCTCTGAGTTGGCCCACCGAAGACCCCACTTTTTGTTGACTATAAACTGCTCACAAATCTTCCTCCGTCCCCCACCAGTCCTACGGATTCACAAACCGGTTCACCAAATTGTCAATTAAGAGCAAATCAATGGTCGGCCATTTATCACCGCGTTATTCCTCACAAACAGACTGCTGAAAAAAAAATCAATAGCGCTGCCTCACCAGGGACCAATCGAAGGGAAAGATGGGGTCAACATCTGCTGTTTCAGGGCAAGAGCTGAAATTTATCATCTTCCAGAAAAATCACCTCTTGACAACATCCCCATTAAAAGCCTGGAAGAGCGAGATGTTAGAGAAAGATATTCTTAGATAAAATGTGAGGCTTTTCAGAGAGTCTACGGGGTAACGTCAGCTTCCTATGCGTAGACCTCGGCTACACCATCAGACGTTTGTCTACACCTTTTAGGTGATACTACTATCACCTAGGTTCTGGGTATTAACTGACCCCCCATCCCCGAGTGGGTGTGGCATGCTAAGCGCGCCATGACACTGCTCTGGTTAGGTGATGGTAGGTGTGTGTGTATATGTGTGTATGTTGGTGGGGGGTGCTATTCTTAGGCCTAGGTGAGGGAGGGTAGTGTTAGGTGTAGGTATAAGGGAGGTGAGTGTATGGTGGGGGTTAGTGCTGGGCACAGGTGGTGGGGTCAGTGCGATGTGTAGGTATGGGTGGAGGTGTTAGGTACAGGTATGGGGTTAGGTTAGTGTTGGGCCAGCGTATGTGGGGGCTCCAGTTAGTGTTAGGTGAGCAGGTTCTAAGTCATAGGTGGGGTGGGGTCCACACTCTGCATTGATGATTGAAGTATGCCCACTCCACCTAGGTCTTAGATTCTGCACGCAGCCCACCTTCACCTAATACTAACTACTGCAGAGTATTCCGAGCGGAAGGAAGCTGCAGTGTGCCATTAACCCTCCTGGCAGTTAATTTTTTCTGACACATAGGCAGAAATCCATTTTTTTTTTTTATGTTTCATGTAAAGCTACCAGAGTGGTAGCTACATGAAACACCACTAGAGAGCGCATGTGTCCCTCTAGTGCGATCGTTGCCGGCATCTATAGCAAACAGGGGAACGCGTATATAACGCGTTTCCCTGTTTGGCTTCTCCTGTCGCCGTGGCGACGATCGGAATGACGTCATGGACGTCAGCCGACGTCCTGACGTCAAACGCCTCAGATCCAGCCCATAGCGCTGCCTGGAACTCATTGGTCTGGGCAGCGCAGGGCTCTAGCGGGGCCCCTCTTCTGCCGCTGCGTGCGGGCGATCGCCGCAGAGTGGCGGCGATCAAGCTGTGCGCGCGGCTAGCAAAGTGCTAGCTGCGCGCACAGCACTTTAAATGGGGCTGAGGTATCTTCCTGTGCGGCATAGCCCGAGCTCAGCTCGGGCTTACCGCCAGGAAGGTTAACTCATTTTGTTCCACCGCCAGAGTCCGCGATGTGTCCTCCTGTTACTGTTCAGCTCCCACTGCGTCACTTGATTACACATATGCTTCTTTAACAGTTTAACAGCATCAGAACTTTGTTTCTCTTATCCAAGCCTCATTTTTAGCTGCACAGAAGAAAACTGCCTGCGCTTTTTTCCCCTGATGCTGTGCAAAGCATGATGGGATTTCTGATGTTGTTGCTCTCGTTCTGCTGCTTTGGTGCAAAACTATTTTTTTTTTTGACATTTTGAATTTGACATTTAAAGTCTAATGTGTGCAGCCTGGAGGGGTTATCAGGACACAGGACAGTTGGAACTGTGTCTCCTGCTCCTTGTCACCTCCTTTCAACCAAAAATATGGCTGCCCCCATGACAAAGATGGCTGCCCCCATGACAAAGATGGCAGCCCCCATGAATCACAAACATTTGCCTGTTCTTTTACAACAGGGTGGGTAAAAAATTATAATACCTATCTATTCTAATTAACATAACTAATATAACTTAATGACAGTATGTTTGTTTAGGCTGAAGTTCCCCTTTAATGGCTTCTATACAGGCCTTCCAAATAAAGACCTACACCGCCTGCAGCTAGTACAGAATGCTGCCGCAAGCCAACCCTGCCATTGCCATATAACACTGATTACCCGGTTCAGTACACTGGCTACTCATAAAATGGAGAATCCTTTTCAAAATTGTTAAGCCAACATTACAATCCCTACACGACTTAAGCGTGGATACCTAAAGAATTTGCTGCAACTGCCCCACACAACCTCAGATCAAAAGGCTCCAATAACTTGACCACCCCCAGAGTCCAACTAAAAACCTTTGGAGCCAGAGCTTCCTGTCATGCTGCCCCTACCCTGTGGAATGCTTTGACAAACTTAATCAAGACAGCTCCAACCCTGGACACGTTTAAATCAAAACTGAAAAGTCTCCTGCTTAGTCTGGCATTTATGATCACATAACATTTCCCTGTACACATCACTATGTACTGATCTGAGACACGCTTATTATGTGCTTTGGGTCATCAGGGAGAAAATCACTTTACAAATGTTTCATTGCAAACGTCTGTACGCTAGCTTGCTTCAATGTCTGATCAATGTCAGATCTGAATATCGATCTGATCATCACTCGCTTGAATAAGATATGAAGGCAGCCTCCGTAGAAGTGCAAGCGCGCGAAACGGCTGTAAGGCTCTTCACCCCACGCACCCACCGCATCCACAGTCACTCATGGTATGTATCATAACCTGTTATATGCAATGATGTATTGCACTTTGCTATGGACTTTTGAATAAAGAGAATGACAGCAGTGCCGTTGCTCTCCTCCTTCTCTCTGCAAACTGCAAGGTGTGTAGCAAGAAATGATTGATTGACAAAACTTGTGCATTATCCTACATTGTGTGGTTTCCATCTCAGGCTTATCTGAGGCTCCTCCCACCACTTGCGCAGCAATATTAGTGGCTTCTCTCTTCATTGGAGAGGCCGTATGCCATCCATGCTAGAAAACCACAGAATGGCTGGGAGGGGCAGCACTGAATTAAATCCTCATTGGATATTGTTAATGACCGAAGCCTCCAAAAAAAAAATTTTAGAGAAGAATATTTTTTTCAAGAAAAATATGAAATATTACAAATAAAAATGTAATAATTTTGGCAAGCCAGAGTGGCTTGTTTAAAGGGACACTTAAGTCAAACAAAAAAAAAATGGGTTTTACTCACCTAGGGCTTCCAATAGCCCCCTGCAGCTGTCCGGTGCCCTTGCTGTCTCCCTCCGATCCTCCTGGCCCCGCCAGCAGCCACTTACTGTTTCGGTGACAGGAGCTGACAGGCTGGGGACGCGAGTGATTCTTCGCGTTCCCAGACACATTAGCACCCTCTATGCTGCTATATGGTATATGATATATGCTATAGCAGCATAGATGGCACTATTGTGGCCAGGAACTCGAAGAATCACTCACGTCCCCAGCCTGTCAGCTCCTGTCACCGAAACAGGAAGTGGCTGCCAGTGGGGCCAGGAGGATCGGAGGGAGATGGCGAGGGCACCAGACAGCTGCAGTGGGCTATTGGAAGCCCCAGGTGAGTAAAACTCATTTTTTTTGTTTGACTTAAGTGTCCCTTTAAGAGATTAGCTTTGGAAGTGTCACCCCCACTGTTCTGCAGGACAGACATATAGCAAGTGCAGAAGTCTTTGAGACCATAAACTTCATGCTATCAAACAGAGATCTGATGGGAATATACGATAAGGACAATGCATATTAGTTATAACCTCTAAGACCATCTCAACACACCACAGTGGACAAGAGGTTGGGCAGGAATAGTAGATATCTAAAGACCACCAGCTTTTCAGCTCTGAAAGTAACTGGATGACTGTATCCAGTTTATTGCAAATGAATTGATACTAAAAAAAAAAAACATAAAAAAACAAAACAAAATATAAAACTCAATTAAAAAAAAAAAAACACTTAAAAAATATCTTCAAGAAGTTCTCATGTTGAGGAAAATAAGTAAACTATAGGAATTAACTTTTCAAATGAAAAATCAGTTGTGTAACCATGCTTACCTGCGGCTGTGCACCTTTCCACACAGGCTTACGTCCACCAGTGTCTGAGTAGTTCCTGTGAAGTACGGTATGTAAAGGAGAAAAAATTAAAAATTATTTTTTTCCCTCTGAGCTATGAGTAGGTAAGGTCAATGACTGAGATGCTAATAATTGGAAGCATGTTTTATTCAAATTTCAGCTTGGAAATAAAGTATACAGTATGCAGTAGTCTGCTTCCAAACAGCATACATTCTGACCCTAGCAATGATGGCTTGGGACCATTACAAATTTGAAAATTACTTTAAGTTTCACCTATGTGTAAAACTGAGAATTCTGAAAATTGACTTGAGCTCCACCTGTTGGTGGAACGGAGGAATATAAAACATTCATAGAGACTATTTCATACTTTCTTTGTTTTGGATTAAACAATTAAATTATTAATTTTCACTATTAGAAATAATATGATAAAATATCTTAAACTCTTCAGTCTTTTGCAATCTTAAAGCGGAATATAACCCTGCATTTCAACTTTGCTCTAAAATATTATTTACAGCATATTATATGCAAAAAGCATTTTTTTTTTTACTAGACCAGCATTGGAAGGGTTAAACACAGACGTTTCAAGTTCCGTGGAGAGATATGCAGAAGTTCAGATTGTTACATTCTATGTATCTATTGATAAACAGTTACACACTCTTTGGCAGTCCTCCAAGCTCCTTCTCAGTCAGAGAGATGAGTCATTCAACACTTAGATACATTTCTGTAAACAAAATGTATCTCTTTTCAGCTTCGGATGCATCTGCAGAAATCTAAAGGAACTTTAAAGCCCTGTGTAACCCTTCCAATGCTGGTCTAGTAAAAAAAAAATGCTGGTTGCATACAATATACTGTAAATAATGTTTTAGAGCAAAGTTGAAATGCAGGGTTATATTCCGCTTTAACTTAGCCACACACAAAAAAGGTAGGGGTGAGCCAACAGATAGCAATGATTCGGTAAGTTAAAAGGAAAGGTTTTACATTTTACTTTATACAGTACAATATTTGTAATATTTTTCTAGCAATGTTTTTGTGTGTGTGTATGTATATATATATATATATATTAATATTATAATATACTCCACCTCTTGTCTCCCCCGCCCTTCCCATTCCTTTAGATTGTGAGCTCACAAGGGCAGGGCTCTCCCACTCTTTTGTGTCTTGCAATTTGTTATACATTTAATCACCATGTTACATTGTCTGTATTATGTACCCCATGTTTGTTTCTTACTTTGTACAGCGCCACAGAATATGTTGCTGCTTTATAAACCAATAATAACAGTTCCTTCACAGACTAAGTAGGATTTTTTAAGCACTAAGTTACGATTAAAAGACTAAGGAGCTAAAATATTTTATCATATTATATCCTGTAGTAAAAAAAAAAAAAAAATATGAGATAGACTATTAACCACTTGACCACTGAGGGGTTTTACCCATTGAGCACCAGAGCAATTTTCACCTATCAGCGCTCCGTCCATTCATTCATCTATAACTTTATCATTACTTATCACAATGAAATGACCTATATCTTGTTTTTTCCGCCACCAATTAGACTTTCTTTAGGTGGGACATTATGCCAAGAATTATTTTATTCTAAATATGTTTTAATGGAAAAATAGGAAAAATGTGGAAAAAAATTCATTAATTTTCAGTTCTCGGCCGTTATAGTTTTTAAATAATGCATGCTACTGTAATTAAAACCCATGAAATGTATTTGCCTATTTGTCCCGGTTATAAAACCATTTAAATGATGTCCCTATCACAATGTTTGGTGCCAATATTTTATTTGGAAATAAAGGTGCATTTTGTTCTGTTTTGCGTCCATCCCTAATTACAAGCCCATAGTTTATAAAGTAACCAGAGCAGGGACAAGGTCCTAAAGCACCCAAGGCTGAGACACCAAAGTGCGCCCCTCCATCCCTTCCACCCCAGCTGTCACACACTGATTGCTATTAGACTAAGAGGGCCACAGGGCCCACAACCTCCCCAACACCTTAATATCTAGTTATCTGGCTTGCAGTCACTGCTATGTATCCCCTTTTCTTATTTCTTTCTGTTTCATACACAATTAGGAATGACAGCTGAATGAATTGTGCGCCCCCTCCTACACTGCGCCCTGAGGCTGGAGCCTCTCCAGCCTATGCCTCGGCCTGGCCCTGAAAGTAACAGTGTTATACCCTCCTGACATAAATATTTAAAAAGTTCAGTCTCCAAGGTAACTATTTATGTATTTTTTTATTGTAAATGTTTTAATTTTTTTTTAATTACAAAAAAAAAAAAAAGGGGAGTGTGGGAGGTAATGAGTTAATTTTTTGTGTATAAGTAATGTATTTGTATGTGAAAAATGCTTTAAGGTGTAGTTTTACTACAGCAACTTTTTGTTTAATGCGACCTCCAAGCGGTCGAAGTACTAGGAGACTGGGAATTTTTTTTTTTCACAATGATCGCGCTGGCTTAGCGGAGAAGCAGCGGATCATTGCGGGGATTAGATAAACGAACGGGAATGGATTTTCCCGTTCATTGACCTCTGGGCGAGCGGCCGGCGGCGTGTTTACGAGCGGGAGTGCGCACTAGAGCGAGCGGGAGCGCGGGCAGCGGCGGGAGCGCGGAAAGTACGGATTTCTCCGTCCCTGGGGGTGAAAGGATGGAAAAAGGGACGGAGAAATTCTTACGGGTGGGGGTAAAGTGGTTAATATTTTATATTCCCCAGTTCCATATATGTATGGCCGATTTACATATTTTTTTTTTGCTGGACGCAGCTAGCACTTTGCTAGCTGCGCCAGCACACTGATCGCCACCGCCCCGCGCCTGATCGCCGCTATCAGTTGCGGCGCGCCCCCCCCCAGACCCCGTGCGCTGCCTGGCCAATCAGTGCCAGGCAGCACCGAGGGGTGGATCGGGACTCCCAATGACGACACGACGTCGCTGACGTCATCCCGCCCCGTCGCCATGGCGACGGGGGAAGCCCTCCAGGAAATCCCGTTCTTTGAACGGGATTTCCTGATCGGAGATCGCCGAAGGCGATCGAAGCGGGCGGGGGGATGCCGCTGAGCAGCTGCTATTATGTAGATTTTTCATACCGCCAGGAGGGTTAAACAAAATAAGGCAGGTGCATACATTTGGGTACCACAATTTTTTTGTGTCCAGAGCTGTGTACCCGAGTTGCGCACAGACATGTCCCACTTGCCCGTCCCCCACCACTGTCCGAAGTATATGCACACAGGGAGATGTTGCTTGCTTGGCAGTTGGAAAAAGCTGTTATTTCCCACAATGCAACGAGGGTTACAGACAGCAAACTGTCAGGTCTGGAAGCACGGACACAGGAGGACGCACGGACACAGGGACATAGGAGGACGCAGGGACACAGGGGCTTTATTATATAGGATATTTATATTTTTTTACAGTGCATATTTTATTTAGCTGCACACACATGCCTCTATGCTGGAGTATTTTAGCGACACCGGGATATCTAGGCTGCCCGGGTCATTAGCATGCAGACAGGCAGCCGTCACTGCTGAGCCCCTCTTGTAGGAAGAGTTCTCCTCATCCCAATAATCACAGAGGTCAAGTAGTGTCAACAGGAACTGTTTAACCTCCTTTCCAGACTGCTGGCCAGCGGCACGCGCCCCAACAATGGATTAACGGATTTCCACAACAAAGGCCACCCGCCTGACACCAGGGATAATGAGCGGGGTCTGGGGACAGCCAAGGACAGCAGCCCATCAGGCTGAAGCACAACAGGTGTCACTTCCACCACTTCTCATGAGAGTTTACAGCTTCATGTATTAAAATATTGGACATCTTGTAAGAATAAATATTAATTTCAGATCACAGTCATCCTACACAGTTTGCAAGGCAAAGGATGATTTGCATATTCAGCAGTGGTGCATTGTGGGAGAGATCGGGGAGCTCACTCTAACCTGAATAATCACAAATACCTTCTGCTTTAAAGGGGAACTGAAGTAAGAGATATATGGAGGCTGCCATATTCATTTCCTTTTAATCAATACCAGTTTCCTGGTAGCCCTGCTGAGCTATTTATCTGCAGTAGGATCTGAATAACACCAGAAACAAGCATGCAGCTAGTCTTGTCAGATCTGACTTTAAAGTCTGAAACACCTGATCTGCTGCATGCTTGTTCAGGGGCTATGGCTAATAGTATTAGAGGCAGAGGATCAGCAGGGTAGCCAGGAAACTGGTATTGCTTAAAAGGAAATAAACATGGCAGCCTCCATATACAGTGGATTGCAAAAGTATTCGGCCCCCTTGAAGTTTTCCACATTTTGTCACATTACTGCCACAAACATGAATCCATTTTATTGAAATTCCACATGAAAGACCAACACAAAGTGGTGTACATGTGAGAAGTGGAACGAAAATCATTCATGGTTTCAAACATTTTTTTTTTACAAAGCAATAACTGCAAAGTGGGGTGTGCGTAATTATTCGGCCCCCTTTGATCTGAGTGCAGTCAGTTGCCCATAGACATTGCCTGATGAGTGCTAATGACTAAATAGAGTGCACCTGTGTGTAATCTAATGTCAGTACAAATACAGCTGCTCTGTGATGGCCTCAGAGGTTGTCTAAGAGAATCTTGGGACTAACAACACCATGAAGTCCAAAGAACACACCAGACAGGTCAGGGATAAAGTTATTGAGAAATTTAAAGCAGGCTTAGGCTACGAACATATTTCCAAAGCCTTGAACATCTCACGGAGCACTGTTCAAGCGATCATTCAGAAATGGAAGGAGTATGGCACAACTGTAAACCTACCATGACAAGGCCGTCCACCTAAACTCACAGGCCGAACAAGGAGAGCACTGATCAGAAATGCAGTCAAGAGGCCCATGGTGACTCTGGACGAGCTGCAGAGATCTACAGCTCAGGTGGGGGAATCTGTCCATAGGACAACTATTAGTCATGCACTGTACAAAGTTGGCCTTTATGGAAGAGTGGCAAGAAGAAAGCCATTGTTAACAGAAAAGCATAAGAAGTCCCGTTTGCAGTTTGCCACATGCCATGTGGGGGACACAGCAACCATGTGGAAGAAAGTGCTCTGGTCAGATTAGACCAAAATGGAACTTTTTGGCCAGAATGCAAAACGCTATGTGTGGCGGAAAACTAACACTGCACATCACTCTGAACACACCATCCCCACTGTGAAATATGGTGGTGGCAACATCATGCTCTGGGGGTGCTTCTCTTCAGCAGGGACAGGGAAGCTGGTCAGAGTTGATGGGAAGATGTATGGAGCCAAATACAGGGCAATCTTGGAAGAAAACCTCTTGGAGACTGCAAAAGACATGAGACTGGGGCGGAGGTTCACCTTCCAGCAGGACAACGACCTTAAACATAAAGAGTTAGTGTGGCCGAGTCAAAGTCCAGATCTAAATCCAATCGAGAATCTGTGGCAAGATCTGAAAACTGCTGTTCACAAACGCTGTCCATCTAATCTGACTGAGCTGGAGCTGTTTTGCAAAGAAGAATGGGCAAGGATTTCAGTCTCTAGAGGTGCAAAGCTGGTAGAGACATACCCTAAAAGACTGGCAGCTGTAATTGCAGCAAAAGGTGTTTCTACAAAGTATTGACTCAGGGGGCCCGAATAATTACGCACACCCCACTTTGCAGTTATTGATTTGTAAAAAATGTTTGGAATCATGTACGATTTTCGATCCACTTCTCACATGTACACCACTTTGTATAGGTCCTTCACATGGAATTCCAATAAAATTGATTCATGTTTGTGGCAGTAATGTGACAAAATGTGGAGAACTTCAAGGGGGCTAAATACTTCTGCAACCCACTGTACCTCTCTCTTCAATTCCCCTTTAAAGGGAATATGAAGTGAAAAGAAACTTATGAGATAATGAATTGTATGTGTAGTACAGCTAGCAGCACAGATAGGAGTCTGATATTGTTTCCAGTACAGGAAGCGTTAAAACGGACCTGAACTCAGAACTCCTCACACAGCAGCATAATAACGTTTAAACAAAAAACGTACTGTATATTCCTGCGTATAAGACTTTTTAACCCTTGAAAATAATCTGAAAAGTTGGGGTTCGTCTTATACGCCGGGTGTCATTGATGCCGGTGATACGTCCTATCCTGTTACCGCCTCTCAGATCTCGCTGCTGAGGACAGAGAAGGAGGTAAATAGGATACAAGGGCGGGGCCAGACAGGTTAAAGAGGCGTGTTCTATGGGCACAGCGCGATCTATTCTTCCATACCTCTCTGATAAACAGGGAGACAAGGAGAGATGACCAATCCGCATAGGGATAGGGAGAATTGACCAATCCAACCAGTCAATCGCCTGTATACTGTTATATACTGGGTACCACATACAGTACAGCACCAGTATCTGTTCATACAGTTTATGATTTTTTACAAATTTTTATTTGGTGTGGGTTGGAAGCAGAGCAGGGACAAGGTCCTCCAGCACTCAAGGCTGAGACACCAAACTGCGCCCCTCCATCCCTCCCAACCCAGCCGTCATATACTGACTGCTATTAGACTAAGAGGGCCACAGGGCCCACAACCTCCCCAACACCTTAATATTAGAGTTGGGCCGAACGGTTCGCCTGCGAACTTCCGTGGTTCGCGTTCGCGCCCCGCAGGCGAACTTTTGCGGAAGTTCGGTTCGCCCCATAATGCACCATGAGGGTCAACTTTGACCCTCTACATCACAGTCAGCAGGCCCAGTGTAGCCAATTAGGCTACACTAGCCCCTGGAGCGCCACCCCCCCTTATATAAGGCAGGCAGCGGCGGCCATTACGGTCACTCGTGTGCTGCCTGCATTAGTGAGAGTAGGGCGAGCTGCTGCACTGTCTCTCATAGGGAAAGATTAGTTAGGCTTAGCTTGTCCCTGGCTGCATACCTGTTCTGTGAACCCACCACTGCATACCTGTACTGTGAACCCACCACTGCATACCTGTTCTGTGAACCCACCACTGCATACCTGTTCTGTGAACCCACCACCGCATACCTGTTCTGTGAACCCACCACTGCATACCTGTTCTGTGAACCCACCACTGCATACCTGTTCAGTGAACCCACCACTGCATACCTGTTCCGTGAACTCACCACTGCATACCTGTTCTGTGAACGCACCACTGCATACCTGTTCTGTGAACCCACCACTGCATACCTGTTCTGTGAACCCACCACTGCATACCTGTTCAGTGAACCTGCCACTGCATACCTGTACTGTTCAGTGAACCCACCACTGCATACCTGTTCTGTTCAGTGAACCCGCCACTGTATACCTGTTCTGTTCAGTGAACCCGCCACTGCATACCTGTTCTGTTCAGTGAACCCGCCACTGTATACCTGTTCTGTTCAGTGAACCCGCCACTGTATACCTGTTCTGTTCAGTGAACCCGCCACTGCATACCTGTTCTGTTCAGTGAACCCGCCACTGCACACCTGTTCTGTTCAGTGAACAGTTTGGTGTGTCAGTGTGAAGCAGTACCTTAATTACACTACCTGATTGATTTATACACATGCAAGATGTTTTAAAGCACTTTAGGCCTGTCATTTAGCATTCAATATGATTTCTGCCCTTAAAACGCTGCTTTGCGTCAAATCCAGATTTTTCCCCGGGACTTTTGGCGTGTATCTCACTCCGCCATGCCCCCCTCCAGGTGTTAGACCCCTTGAAACATCTTTTCCATCACTTTTGTGGCCAGCATACATTTTTTATTTTTCAAAGTTCGCATCCCCATTGAAGTCTATTGCGGTTCGCGAACTTTAACGCGAACCGAACCTTCCGCGGAAAGGAATCGGAGGTTCGGCCTAACTCTACTTAATATCTAGTTATCTGGCTTGCAGTCACTGCTATGTATCCCCTTTTCTTATTTCTGTCTGCTTCAAACACAATTAGGAATGACAGCTGAATGAATTCTGCGCCCCCTCCTACACTGCGCCCTGAGGCTGGAGCCTCTTCAGCCTATGCCTCGGCCCGGCCCTGGTTGGAAGAGGGGTAGTCTTATACGGCGAGTATATCCCAAACTCTATATTTTAAATGGAAAAGTTGGGGGGTCATCTTCTAAGCCCAGTCATCTTATATGCCGGAATATGCAATATTTGTTACAGCTGATACAAATCCTAAAATAAATCTGCACAGTTTCTACTTCCTGATTCATGGAAGCAGACCTATTGTTTACAGCCTGTGCTTTCATATGGGCTTATCTGCCATCTCTGCCATAGGCAGTCATGTGACACAGGGGAGGATCAAATTACAACTTGTGATTAGACACAAATGATGGGGAATTAGACAGCCTAAACTCTCTGAATACATACAGGGTGCATTTCTCTGTGTTTTCCTTCTGTCCTGTGCAAGAGTTCAGCTCCACTTTAACCACTTAAAGAGACTCTGTAACATGAAAAAAAGATCCCCTGGGGGATACTCACCTCGGGTGAGGGAAGCGTCCGGATCCTAATGAGGCTTCCCACGCCGTCCTCTGTCCCACGGGGGTCTCGCTGCAGCCCTCTGAACAGCCGGCGACAGGCTCGACTGTAATTTCAATATTTACCTTTGCTGGCTCCAGCGGGGGCGCTGTGGCTGCTTTCCGCTCCGAACTACACGGAAATACCCAATCTCAGTCGGGTCCGCTCTACTGCGCAGGCGCCGGAAACTTGCGCCTGCGCAGTAGAGCAGACCCGACGGCAATCAGGTATTTCCGTGTAGTTCGGAGCCGACAGCCGTCAGAGCTCCTGCGCAGGAGCCGGGAAGGTAAATATTACGTCACGGCTGCACGGAGGGCTGCAGCGAGACCCCCGAAGGACGGCAGACGGCGTGGGAAGCCTCATTAGGATCCGGAGGCTTCCCCCACCCGAGGTGAGTACCCCCCAGGGGATTTTTTGAGGTTACAGATCCTCTTTAACCTCCTCAGCGGTATGGACGAATATATCCGTCCATCACCGCCGGAGGTCGCCGCTCAGGCCCTGCTGGGCCGATTTTTACAAAATAAAAAGCAGCACACGCAGCCGGCACTTTGCCAGCCGCGTGTGCTGCCTGATCGCCGCCGCTCTGCGGCGATCCGCCGTGAGCAGCGGCGAAAGAGGGTCCCCCCAGCCGCCCGAGCCCTGCGCAGCCAGAACAAAAGTTCCGGCCAGCGCTAAGGGCTGGATCGGAGGGGGCTGACGTCCATGAAGTCACTCCGCTCGTCGCTATGGCGACGATGTAAGCAAAACAAGGAAGGCTGCTCATTGCGATCGGAAGAACGCCTCCGGAGCGCCCTCTAGTGGGCTTTCATGCAGCCAACTTTCAGTTGGCTGCATGAAACCGTTTTTTTTTTATTTTAAAAAAACCCTCCCGCAGCCTCCCTGGCGATCTTAATAGAACGCCAGGGAGGTTATGCCCGCAGGGTTGTTTATTTTTTGCATCTGAGCAACTTTCACCTCCCATTCATTTGCCAATAACTTTATCACTACTCGTCACAATGAATTGGCCTATAGCTTGTTTTTTTCCACCACCAATTAAGGTGCATACACACATGCGGCTATAGTCGTTTGAAACGACCGTTCCACCATCATTTCAAACGACGATCGTTTAAAAAAAAACAGCCAACGATCATTAAGTCAAACGATGGACGAGCTAGATCATTAAAAACTAAAGATCTGTCCTGGCGTATTTTTTTAAACGACGATCGTTAGTAAAAGTAGTACATCGTTAAACGGTCGTTCGTAGCAGGCAAGACATGCGCACTTCGTTTTATAGTTACAGCACATTACATTTTCCCCTCGTGATGTAACGTTCGTTCTATGATTGTGCCCAGTGACGCGTTGTATACTACATGATTATACCATAATCTTTATTTTAACAGGACAAAGTGTATTTTTGTATGTTTTGTCAACACTATATTATCTAGATGCCCTACTACATACCGACAGTATGAAATAGAAATTTAGCTATGTCATATGCGTAACGTTAGTTTTACAGTGTAACATACGTTTTGAACCGTTCGTTACATGCGGGCGGAACGTGCTATGATATCACTTCCAGGAACAGTATGTGATGTTGTTCCGGATCATTCGTTAACAAACGATCAGATCGTTACACACCTTTTAAAAGCTAGGTCGCTCTTTCGTCCATTAAAAGATCGTTCGTCGTTCACAACGAACGATCGTTGTTGTATGTGTGTACGTAGTTTTAGGCTTTCTTTGGGTGATTCATTTTGCTGAGAATTAATTTATTCTAAATCCATTTTAACAGGAATATTAAGAAAGAAATGGAAAAAAAAATCATTATTTCTCAGCTTTTGGCCATTATAGTTTGACATTAATACATGCTACTGTAATTAAAACCTATGTACTTTATTTACCAATTTGTCCCGCTTATGACACCATTTAAATTATGTCCCTATCACAATGTATGGTGCCGATATTTTATTTGGAAATAAAGGTGCATTTTTTTCAATTTGCGTTCATCACTATTTACAAGCCCATAATTTAAAAAATTATATTAATATACTCGTTTGACATGTATATTTAAAAAGCTCAGAGCCTTAGGTAACTATTTTTTTTTTTTTTTTATTATTGTAATTTTTTTGTTTTTTTATTAAAAAATGTATTTGGGTACCGTATTTTTTGATCTGGTAGGTAAACAGCTCATTTTAAATGTTCGAAAATGTATTTATTTAATAAAAAGTGGATGTGTGTGTAGTTTTACTATTTGGCCACAAGATGGCCACAGTCAGAAAGTTCTGGGAGTGATCGATCTCGCTCCCAGGAAGAAGAATGAAGACGGGGAACTTTTTGAACCCAGAAAAACCGCAGCGTCTGATGAGACGCTGTCGGCTTTTCTGCGGGGGGCTTCGATCAATGAAAGGGATCTATAATCCCTTTCATTGATTGCTGGGCTAACGGCCAGCGGCGGGAGCGTACACGGGACCCTCCGGGGGAGCGCGCGCGGCCCGCGTAAGTGCGTGCAGCACAACTGGACGAGAATGTTCGTCCAGTTGGGCTTAAGTGGGTAAGAAAGAAACAGTTGTTATCTATGCAAAAGAGCTTCACTGAGCTCTGCGACCAAAAAAAGTTGTGGACAGCACTGTCTTTTGAAGCTTTTATCTCAACTGTATCTTATTGTTTCTTGTTTGTTTATGGTATTCCTGCAGAGAAAAGTTGAAAAAGTCATTAGCTGTTCTCTGTGAAATCATTTAAAATGCTAAGTGTAGTGTGGAAACTGCACATATTAGAGAATGATGCAATGTTATAAAAAAAAAAGCTATACTGTATAACTGAAAATAAAAATGAGACTATTTTCTTTGCTACTAATGTTTTATTAATTATCCGTACTACACATAGAATTATTTATATCATAAGTTGTTTTTTTTTTCGCTTCAGTGTCACTTTAAGAAGGCAAACTTTTGTTTTTCATGGCATATCAGTAAGAGGACTTTTTGGTCCATTGTAGCCCCCTACACACTCCTGTGAGTTCTGGTTCACCATGAGTTTGTTGGGTAATCTGTCACTCAAGGCATAGTGTGTTTCCCAATACCAGATCCCAGCACTGCCTGGAGACACCCTCTTAAATGGAGAGCTACAGCTTGTGGGAGTCATTGTACAGTGAGGCATCATCTGATCTCATAGTGGAAAGCAGTTAAAGAGGCCCTGTAGTGACATATAGCAGAATGCAGTAAAGAGGCCCTGTAGTGACATATAGCAAAATGCAGTAAAGAGGCCCTGTAGTGACATATAGTAGAATGCAGTAAAGAGGCCCTGTAGTGACCTATAAGAGAATGCAGTAAAGATGCCCTGTAGTGACATTTAGCAGAATGCAGTAAAGAGGCCCTGTAGTGACATATAGCAGAATGCAGTAAATAGGCCCTGTAGTGACATATAGCAGAATCCAGTAAGGAGGCCCTGTAGTGACATATAGCAGAATGCAGCAAAGAGGCCCTGTAGTGACATCTAGCAGAATGCAGTAAAGAGGCCCTGTAGTGACATAGAGCAGAATGCAGCAAAGAGGCCCTGTAGTGACATCTAGCAGAATGCAGTAAAGAGGCCCTGTAGTGACATGTAGCAGAATGCAGTAAGGAGGCCCTGTAGTGACATATAGCAGAATGCAGTAAAGAGGCCCTGTAGTGACATATAGCAGAATGCAGTAAAGAGGCCCTGTGGTGTTATATAGTAGAATGCAGTAAAGAGGCCCTGTAGTGACATATAGCAGAATGCAGTAAAGAGGCCCTGTAGTGACATATAGCAGAATGCAGTAAAGAGGCCCTGTAGTGACATATAGCAGAATGCAGTAAAGAGGCCCTGTAGTGACATACAGTAGAATGCAGTAAAGAGGCCCTGTAGTGACATATAGCAGAATGCAGTAAAGAGGCCCTGTAGTGACTAATATAGCAGAATGCAGTAAAGAGGCCCTGTAGTGACATATAGCAGAATGCAGTAAATTATCCAGGATACCCACTTTTATGGTAATTATGCTGGTCTCAGCATCAGAAACACTTCCTGTATCTATATATTGCTATGAATTGAATGTATCCCTGCCCTCCCAGTGATGCTTAGCCTAGGCTGTTTAGCTATGCAGAGTCCCCCTAAGCATTCTGGGAGACCAGGTATCAGGGATGAGCAGAAACTACGCCAGTGCGAATTTACGCATCGTAGTTCATAGGCGAAGTTTCAAACCTACGCTTACGAATTTACGCGTAGCGAAGTACCGCTACGCGTAGCTTATGCCCACTATGCGTAGTTAACATGTGTATTGCGTAGTGAACTACGAATGCGTTACTCGCGTCTAATTTTCCGCATGCGATTGTATGCATACAAATTTACGCATTGGAAAGGAGAATGTACGCATAGAAGGGTTTCCAGTATATGCATTTATAAAGAAATTAATGCGTACAATTTTCTGCATAACGGCATAAGTATCCGCATACACTACGCTTCGCACTACGCGTAATTGCGTATTTTAACGCGTATTCTACGAAATGCATACGGAGCAAATATTTGTTTTGGAAGCCGCAGTTTGGCGAAGCGTAATTGCGTAAAACTACGCATATTTCCAGCGTAGCGAAGTTGGCTAACTACGACCATCCCTGCCAGGTATATTTTATCCAGGCTTTAGGCAGCCAGGATGATATTTGTGTCCAGAGCTGTGTACACGAGCTGCGGTTTGGGTCAAAAAGAGATACTTACCTGAGAAGAGGGGATCCTCTGGATCCTGTAGACGCTTTCCGGGTCCTCTGCTCTCCTTCTGCTACTCGCTGGGACCCTCCAGAAGATCCAGGCCGCACTCCTCTTCAAGCTGGAGCATGGCAGTACTGTGCCTGCAGAGGAGCATGGAACCGCGCAAGCACTATATGGACACAATCAGATTTTTAACCTTTGTCTCCTCTCTGAGCATGTCTGTATATGCCCCCCCCCCCCCCCCAGCTGCTCCTGTTTTCACTGGCTGAGGAAGTGGGCTGTGAGAAGTTAGGCTGGTGGTGCCTAACCCTAATACCCCCTTGGTAGTGCTTAACCCTAAAACCCCCCTAGTGGTGCCTAACCCTAACCCTTTGGTGGTGCCTAACCCCACGACCCACCTAGTGGTGCCTAACCCTAAGACCCCCCTGATGGTGCCTAACCCTAATGCCCCCTTGGTGGTGCCTAACCCTAATGCCCCCTTGGTGGTGCCTAACCCTAATGCCCCCTTGGTGGTGCCTAACCCTAAGACACCCCCTAGTGGAGCCTAACTCTAAGACCCCCTGGTGGTGTCTAACCCTAAGACCCCCCCTGGTGGTGCCTAACCTTAAGACCCCCCTGGTGGTGCCTAACTCTAAGACCCCCCTGGTGGTGCCTAACTCTAAGACCCCCTGGTGGTGCCTAACCCTAAGACCCCCCTGGTGGTGCCTAACCCTAAGACCCTACCCTGGTGGTGTGTAACCCCAAGACCCCCCTGGTGGTGTGTAACCCTAAGACCCTAAGCTGGTGGTGTGTAACCCTAAGACCTCCTCCTGGTGGTGCCTAACTCTAAGACCCCCCTGGTGGTGCCTAACCCTAAGACCTCCTCCTGGTGGTGCCTAACCCTAAGACCCCCCCCTGGTGGTGCCTAACCCTAAGACCCCCCCCCCTGGTGGTGCCTAACCCTAAAACCCGTTTTCTCTGCTGCAAATATCGTTAATACAAAAAAGCTCATTGTGGGATTGTATTGTTAATGGGCACTTTTAACGCACAATGGCCTCGATTCCCAATGCCGTAATAAATGCTATCCCAGCCGTGATAAGCTTAGTGTGCGGGTAAGCCCGCGTACAGGTTTGCGCGCGTAATAGTAACGTTTGCGCATTAACTTTCCCTGTTCACGCGCTAACCCATATATTAGCATGAACAGGAAAGTTAATGCGTGCAACCCTTACTGTTACGCGTGCAAAACTGTATGTGCGCTAACCCGCACGCTAAGCTTATCACGGCTGTGATAGCATTTATATTGGCTTTGTGAATCAAGGCCAATGAATCAGGAATCAGGAATACTTTATTTCGCCAAGCATGACTGGGTCATGCCCGGAATTGGGTTTGGCACGGTACATATAGCTCCGAAGAGGCAGCAATAGAACAGAAGTTGTATTACACTATATAACACAGAGGACAAGCATTAACATTCACATTACATTACACTAAGCATTTACATTCACATTATATTACACTAACATTTGCCTTACATGCAAGAGCAGCAGTTATACCCGTACAAGGACAAGAAGACAAGAGTGGCCTATCATTAGTTGTTGTGAGCAGATGGGAGTATGTGGAGGGAATTGAGGAGGCTGACTGCCACGGGAAAGAAAGAGTTACTGTGTCTGGAAGTCCTTGTGGAGATGGCCCGAAGCCTCCGTCCCAGTGGGAGCTGACAGAAGTAGCGGTGGCCCGGGTGGGTGGAATCGTTAGCGATCCTCAGTGCCCTCGATTTCAGCCTTCTCTTGTGTAGGAGGTCAAGTGGGGGAAGAGGTCTCCCAATGACCCTCTCCGCTGCCCTGATGACTCTCTGAAGTGTGAGCCTGTCGCTAGCGTTGGCTCCAGTGTACCAGACCAGGATGGAGGAGCAGAGAATCGATTCAATGGTGGCAGAGTAGAAGCTGGTCAAGATCTCTGGGGCCATGCCGAACTTCCTCAGCTGACGGAGGAAGTAGAGTCTCTGCTGGGCTTTTCTTTGGATGGCAGTGATGTTAGGCCTCCAGCTGAGGTCACTGGAGATGGTAGTGCCCAGGAGGCGGGCACAAGGCACTCTGGCCACTTCCGAACCGTCAATGTGAATTGGTGGAGGGGTGGGTGCGGACTTCCTGAAGTCGACGATTAGCTCGACAGTTTTTGTAGTGTTCAGCACAAGCTTGTTCTCCTTGCACCATTGGGAGATGCTTTCCACCTGCTGACCGTACTCCTGGATGTTGTCCTTGGTGATGAGACCGACAATGGTGGTGTCGTCGGCGAACTTGATAACCTTGACCGAGTCCGCCTTGGATCTGCAGTTGTTTGTATAGAGGGAGAACAGCAGTGGAGACAAGACACAGCATTGAGGGGCACCTGTATTCGTGATCATGGGTTGTGAGTGGATGCCACCCAGCCTGACAGTTTGGGACCTGTTGGTGAGAAAGTCTGTGATTCAGAGGCGCAGGCTTGGGTGCACACCAAGTGTGGCTAGTTCTTCCTGTAGGATGCGTGGACAAATAGTGTTGATGAATGCCGAGCTAAAGTCCAGGAGTAGAATTCTGGCATACGTGCCTGGTCTGTCAAGGTGGTCATAAATGGACTCCAGGCAGATGTTAATAGCGTCGTCAGTGGACCTGTTCGCCCTATACGCGAACTGATGGGGGTCTAGAAGGGGCAGGGTGGAGATCTTGAGGTTGGATAGGACTACTCGCTCCAGAGTTTTCATTATGATGGACGTAAGGGCTACCGGCCTGAAGTTGTTCAGGTCGGGGACCCCCTGTTTCTTCGGGACAGGTATGATGGTCGACCTCTTGAAGCATCTGGGGACTGTGCCTTCACTTAGTGATCTGGTGAAGATGGCGGAGAGGATGGGAGCGAGTTGCCTGGAACAGGTTTTCAGGCAAGCTGGAGACACACCGTCCGGTCCCGGGGCTTTCTTTGTGCTTAACCTTGACAGGAGTTGCAGAACGTCAGCCTCACTCGCCACTGGGGGAGGAGGTGGGCTCCTGATGTTCTCTGTGGGGCGAGGAGGGGGATTTGGCGGCTCCAGGTGTACCCTCGGTTCTTCCTGACTCTCAAACCTGCAGTAGAACTTGCCGAGTTCTTCGGCTAGCTCCGGACTGGGAGGTGCATGTTGGGGGGGAGGCTTGTAGTTGGTGGCAGCCCTAAGCCCCTTCCACACAGCTCGAGTGTCATTTGAGCGCAGGTTTTGTTCCATCCTCTCAGCATAGACCCTTTTGGCAGCCCTCAGTTCTCGATTTAGGTCATTCCTTGCCTTCCTGTAGTCCTCCTGATTGCCTGTCTTGTGTGCGATCTCTTTTTGCCTCCGCAGATGCCGTACCTTGTTGGTGAACCACGGCTTGTTGTTCGGGTAGACCTTGAAGAATTTGGTTGGTACGCACGAGTCTTCACAGAAGCTGATGTATGAGGCAACATTGTCTGCCCACACGTCTATGCTTGGTGCTTCCAAGGACTCCCAGTCAGTGCAGTCGAAGCAGGCTTGGAGTTGGAGCTTGGCCTTGTCTGACCATACTTTGGCGGATTTAAGAGTTGGTTTAGCAGATTTTAGGCGCCTCTTGTAGGTGGGGATCAGGTGTATGACACAGTGGTCAGAGGAGCCAAGAGCTGCCCCTGGGACTGCTTTGTAAGCACCCTTCAGTGCTGTGTAGCAGTGGTCGAGAGTGTTCACGCCCCTGGTGGGGCACTCCACATGCTGGTGGTAACGAGGCATCTCCTGGTGAAGATTTGCCTTGTTGAAATCGCCCATAACAATGAATAGTGAGTCTGGGAGGGACGTCTCCCATTGTGAGATGGTCTCGCTGAGGTCCAATAAGGCACCTCTGACGTCAGCGTCGGGGGGAATGTACACCCCAACAAGAACATAGGAGGAAACTCACGTGGCGAGTATGATGGCCTGCAGTTGATCAGTATGAGTTCGAGGTCGGGGGAGCACTTCCTGGTGAGTACTGTCGTGGTGGTACACCATGAGGAGCTGATATAGAAGCAGACACCGCCACCTCTTTTCTTCCCGGAGAGGACAGGGACCCGGTCTGCACGGGTGAGGCTGAAACCTGGGAGGAGCAGAGCGTTCTCAGGGATGTCCTCGTGTAACCAGGTTTCCGTGAAGCAGAGGACTGGCGTCGTACTGCTGAGGTCCTTCCTGTCGCAGAGCAGGCTCAGTTCGTCCAGCTTGTTGGGGAGGGAGCGCACATTCGCCAGGAGGACTGAGGGGATAGGTGATCGTAGATGAGTAGAGAGTAACATAATCCATTCCATGCATTGCAGGGGTCACACTTGAATTGCACGTTTTTTGCAACGTACGAAACCCGTTTTCTCTGCTGCAAATATTGTTAATACAAAAAAGCGGTAATTTACAATATTAAAACTCCCAAAATGAGTCTGATAATTACATAATAAGTTAAAACGATAGTTTACAAATTATAAAAATGAAAGATTTCGGTTGGATGGGCCCGGCGCCCAAAATTCTTCTTTGGTGCCCTGTAGCCGATACTTTGCAATAGCCCCAGTCGCCCAAACTTCCTTATTCCCTCCTTGAGTGGTGATGATGGGGGGCCAGAGGACGCTGTGGGACGCCTCTACAGGCTTTCCTAACCTTAGGTAAGTATGTCCCTTCTGCTCCGAGCTTTATCTTGGGCACCCTTTAATCGTCCCCCCTCTGAGCAGCAGAGACAGCGAGAGGTCCTACGGCCGGCTTTGCGGAGCTCCAGGAACATCTGCAGCTTCTTAATTACAAGAGCTGTTCTCGGTTTAATCTGCGGCTCTGGAATCAGGCTAAGTGTAATCTGCCTCAGACCTTCCTGCAGATGCTTCACATTTTAAGTATCTGAGAAGAATGGAGTTGATCTTTCATTTATTAATCCCGGATTCCCTGTCGCTCGGAGGGATGTCGAGCTATACGGCCGTCTTTTGGGAGAAAGCCTTTTTTTCCCCCCTTAGTCAAGGATGGCGAAAAGACAAATACAAACATGAATCAATGCTATAGGAATACAGAGGCGCCAAAAGAATAAAAGTATCTAAAAAGTTCAAAAATAGAGGAGGCAGTGGTGGTCTTACCTCCTGCAAGCAGACACAAGATAATATTGTATCAATAAAGCAGTTCATTTATAGACTCCAAAAGATCATACAACGCGTTTCGCTGGATTCACCCTGCTTCTTCAGGCAATAAGGACGGAGCATATACAAAAAGGTCTGTCATTCAGTCAAGCACCTTGGCTGAATTTCAAACTGTATGGGGTATATTTTCTAAACTGCAGTAAGTAAATTAAATTGGGTCTTAAAGGGAACCTGGGTCGGCGGTGGGGGAAAAATTCATACATACCTGGGGCTTCCTCCAGCCCCCTTCAGAGCTTTGGCTGCCTTGTCGTCCTCCTGGGCCACCTCCATCCACCGCTAGGGTCATCTGAAGTTTCTCCGATCGCGGCATACTGGGCGTGTATAGCTCCGCCACGTGCGTGTGCTTCCTGGTGAGGGTAGCACGATGGCGGCAAAAGGCCAAACAACGCATAGTGCGGATCGAAGCGGCCCAGTAGGACAGCAGGGGTACCAAAGGTCGGAAGGGGGCTGGAGGAAGCCCCAGGTAAGTATACATTTTTTTCCCACCCCTGTCTCAGGTATACTTTAAAGGTAAACTTTAAAGTAAACACTTCAAAACTGTAGCAAGAGTGATATGGAGACTGCCATATTTATTTCCTGTTAAACAATACCAGTTGCCAGGCAGCCCTGCTGCTCTATTTAGCTGCAGTAGTGTCTGAATCACACACCAGAAACAAGCATGCAGCTAATCTTGTCAATTCTGACAATAATGTCAGAAACATCTGATCTGCTGCATGCTTGTTCAGGGGCTATGGCTAAACGTATTAGAGGCAGAGAATGAGCAGGACAGCCAGGCAACTGGTATTGCTTAAAAGGAAATAAATATGGCAGCCTCCATATCCCTCTTGCTTCAGTTGTCCTTTAAGGCTCATACCCACGACATGATTTTTCAGAACAATTTTTCAGCGACATCACTCAACATCATTTAAAAAAAATTCATTAAAGGATACCCGAACTGAAATGTGACATAATGAGATTGACGTGTATGTACAGTGCCTAGCACACTAATAACTATACTGTGTTCCTTTTTTCTTTCTCTGCCTGAAAGAGTTAAATATAAGGTATACAAGTGGCTGACTCAGTTCTGACTCAGATAGGAAGTGACTAAATTGTGATCCTCACTGATAAGAAATTCCAACTATAAAACACTTTCCTAGCAGAAAATGGCCTCTGAGAGCAAAAACAAAGTAAAAAGGGGGCATTTCTTATCAGTGAGGGTCACACTGTAGTCACTTCCTGTCTGAGTCAGGAGTGAGTCAGCCACTTAGATACCTGATATTTAACTCTTTCAGGCAGAAAAAGAAAAAAGGAACACAGCATAGTTATTTGTGTGCTAGGCACTGTACCATACACATGTCTATCTCATTATGTCACATTTCAGTTCGGGTATCCTTTAAGCAGTGTTTCCCGATGCACGCCACACACGAACATTATTCATTTTTGAACGGCCGCCATGCTGGATTAAATAACAGACTTTTCATTGACTTTTACAAGTTTTGCCGCAATCATTTAAACAAACATTTACACGATTGTTCGTTTACAACGGCACCAAGGACACTTGCAGATTTGGCCAGACAGATCAGGGAATGATCATTCATTGGCGGAGCTCCCTGATCCATCTGGCCGTGGGTAGCTTTATGATGCCCATTAACGATACAATCCCATGGAGGATCGATTGTTTTTTGAACAACATTATGATCGACTGGAAACAATCGGTCGTGCCCACTAATGGACAAAAACTTCCTAACCAATCCGATTAGATTGATGGGATCGATCCAGAAATGGATTGATTCTGTTAATCTGACCGTATCGGTTAGCAGGTTTTCAGCCTCTAGTGAACACGACTGATCGTTTATGACGATGATCGGAAACTATCAATCGTTCATGGGATTGTATTGTTAATAGGCACTTTTAACGCACAATGAGTAGAGAGTAACGTAATACATTCCATGCATTGCAGGGGTCACACTTGGATTGCACGTTTTTTGCAACGTACAAAACGCAAACTATAAAACCCGCCATTGAAGTTAATATCCAGCTCAGAAATCTGGAATTGTTTTTGTCAGAGGCGTTATTCGTGACCTTGAGACTATACTGTGTACTCCTATCTGTTTATTGCCTGAGGAAGCGGGAACATACCCGTGAAACGCGTTGCACTGTTTGTTTTGGAGTATATTAATAAACTTGTTGTCATAAAACTGACAGTATCTTGTCTGCTTCGGGAAGGCGAGTCCACCACCACCTCCTGAGGGATTTTAGGCCTTTTGGAACCTTTTTATACTGCTGGCGCCTCGGTTCACTCTTACATTGCCAATATCCACCCCTGGTGGAGGGGTGTTGCCCCTTATCTACAGAGAGCGACTTTTAATCCTGAGTGAGGACAGGGCTAATCTCCTCACCTGCCTATACAGTGGTTACCTAGGAGGTAACCCACGTTTGTGAGTGTATACATTATATACTTATCATTTCCAACCCTTTGTTTTGCATATTGGGCTCTCGGTATTTCTTTTGCCTTTATCATGGAATTTTTTTTGTGGTTATTTGCCTTCTAATTCCACATTTCTTCCGGCGTTTTAAAATTTTCACAAAAGCCTGTGTTTCCAACGCCAACTTATTTTACCACGTTACGGGCAGAGCTGGAACAAGGTCCTCCAGCACCCAAGGCTGAGACACCAAAGTGCGCCCCTCCATCCCTCCGCCCCAGCCGTCACACACTGATTGCTATTAGACTAAGAGGTGCCCCAGGGCCCCCAACCTCCCCAATACCTTAATCTCTAGTTATCTGACTTGCAGTCACTGCCCTTTTCCTATTTCTTTCTGCTTCAAACACAATTGGGAATGACAACTGAATGAATTGTGCGCCCCCCTCCTACACTGCGCCCTGAGGCTGGAGCCTCTCCAGCCTCTGCCTCGGCCCGGCCCTGGTTACGGGGGAAAAACGTGATCGGAAAGTGCTGGAAAATGTGCGTTTTTGTGAAAGAAAAACATGCGATACTGCATTCTTGTTGAAAAGGGAGGCTATTTAAACCACAAAAACGCAAACAAAGGAAAAATGTAAGAAAAAAGCAAACTCATTGAACTGGCCCCTAGTCTTTGTCTCCAGGCCCTAGTCAAGTGCCTAAGTGCCTTGTGGATGACCCGGCTCTCACTGACAGGACTTATGGCTTCTATAGTGCCTGACTTGTGGGGCCCCTAAGAAGCTTGGTGGCCTGGGTGATTGCCTAGCTTGACTCTATGGAAGCACCGGCCCTGGCACACAGAGAAAGTGAATGGAGTATACTTCATTCCAGATAGTATGCAAATGTACGGAGCTTGTAACTGGGTCAATCCAAAATTGGAAAGGAATGCATTTGATTTGCTCAATTTCAATTTGCATACAATTTGCATGCAGACCAGAAATATTACCATCTCATTAAAGGCGCCCATTAACGTTACAATCTCCCAAACGGTCCACCGTACGATCGATTGAATTGGGTGCTGCTGAGGGAGCTGATCAACAACAAACGATTCCTTTCCTCTGATCAGATTGCTATTCTAATCTTTCCCTCCGTTGGTCGGGCCTGAATGATCATTTCTGATCGACTGCAATGATCGGATTGAACAGTCGATCGTTCAGGAAATGAGATTGTTAATTGTCACCTTTACGATTTCTACTGACTTGATAGACTTGCTCTATAAGTGGCTGCAGAAATGTATAATAATGACAATAATAGGCACGCAAACTTAAGTGTAAATCCTTACTGCACAAAAGTAACAGACGTGTGTGCTCAGGCAGCATCTGTCTTAGGGTGCGTATACACATTCAATTTTGATTGGCCAATTTTACCACCTACTTGTAGTATGAAAGCTTTCCAAAAAACGACAGATTAACAAGCTTTCGACCGATTTTCGGTAAGCAACTGCGCACGACAGACCGCTAATGACGGCAACAAACGACCGATATCGGGAGTCAGTGGTGATCCATCCTGTTGGATTTTTTTCCACCACCGATCATTCAAAGGGAGCCTGTACAGATTAAATGACATACATTACTAACTTGTTGTGTACCGCAGACGCGCCACAGTGGATTGTTAATAATCGCTCATGTTTATACATATATATCGATTATTTCAGTTAATTGCACCTCAGGTGTCACTTTTCCATTATCTGTCAATTCCTTCTTCTGTATGTATACAGGTCCGTCGTTTAAGAATGTTAACCTTTGCCGATCGAACGTTGGTCAACGTTCATTTAGACCAATTTTCATCTGAGGTGTATACGTAGCATTGTAATCAAAATCTGTTGGCCATCATAGTACATGTAAGTGGTAGAATTGGCAAAACATTGGCCAATCAAAATTAGATGTGTGTATGCCCCCTTATAATAGCTGCAGAAATATTTCTCGACAAATGTAAAGACATAGCATATGCAAATTGCATCTGCTTACCTGAATATGCAGGGCCTAAACGAACCATACCGCTATGCCTTACATACCAGTAGTTATTTGGGTAGAAAAAAAGACATACGCCCATCGAGTTCAACCAGAGAACAAAGTACAACACCAGCCTGCTCCCTCACATATCCCTGTTGATCCAGAGGAAGCCGAAAAACCCTTATAAGGCATGGTCCAATTAGCCCCAAAAGGGAAAAATACCTTCCCGACTCCAGATGGCAATCAGATAAAATCCCTGGATCAACATCATTAGGCATTACCTAGTAATTGTAGCCATGGATGTCTTTCAACGCAAGGAAAGCATCTAAGCCCCCTTTAAACATGCAGTTGAAATCATTGTATTGCACCTTGTTACTGTCATTTGTGGAAGGAATAAATGCTTTTGGATGGAAGGTACACACTCTAGTGATCCCTTTGATGTCAGATATAGAATTTGCCATAACTACTTCCTGTGGCAATGCATTCCACATAAGCGGAAATTGTGCGATTCCCGCTAACCGCAAACCGCTAACATTTTTTTTAAAAACACTAGTCCTATTCTAGTCTATGGCAGTGCTCTCATTGCCACGATCGCGGGCGTTTTGCGAATATCGCTAATCGTAAACACGTTACCTGCAGCGGTTTGCTGGCAATTCTAGAGCAATCGTGATTAGCATGTGTAGAACTGCTAATCGTGATCGCTCCCAAAACGTTACTCTGTCCAGTGATTTTTCCGCGCTCATCGCAGAGAAATCACGCCCGTAAAAAGCTAGCGGTAATCGCTAGCGGTTTGCGATTCTTAGTGTGAACGAGCCCTTAATCACCGTCCGGCGATTAGCAAAGTGCCGCTGCACAAGTACTCCTATGGCATTACTCTCACTGCAGCATTTGCGGCACGATTGCCATTATTGCCAATCACAAACGAGCTGCATGAAGCATTGTCCTGGCAATTGTGTTACGATTCTCATTCACAGAATGAGGAATAACAAAGCGCAATCACTGGAAAAAAGTAATGCACAATTGCGATCACAAAGTGTGAATGGACCCTCACCATAAAGAACCCTTTCCTAAACAAATTACTAAAATGTTTCTTTCCTCCATGCCTTGCCGGAGTTAGCTTGCAAAAAATAGTTTGCATCCCAATAAGCAGTGCTGCTCAAATCCGGAACCGGGAGACATCCGGATAGTTCTATCGATCCGGATATCTCCCAGTTACCTGTGCGGGCTGGGCGGGGAGGTCAATCTTACTTGTCTGACGTCTTCTTCGTCCGTCTCTCGGCGCCTCCCACGATGCGGTCCACTCGGCAGCCACCTGACTACAAACATTTCCTCCTTCCGGGTTGAAGGAGGAAGTGTTTGTAGTCACGTGATGCATCGTGGGAGGCGCCAGGGATGGACGAAGAAGACGTCAGAGAGGTAAGCTTGACCCCCCCCCCCACCCCCCCCCCCCCCCGCACAGGTTTACTGGGAGATATCCGGACAGCCACTGTCTGGGTATCTCCCGGGTTCCGGATTTGAGCAGCCCTGCCACCAAGGGCACTGTGTGCAGACCTCCTCTGCCCCCAAGAAAGGGAGCAGCACTAGCAGTGACCCAAACACACCCCACTGCCTGGAAGCACAGTAACCGCACCCGAGGGGTGGGGGAGGGAAGAGAGACCCAGAAAGCCCCCCTGAATGTGGCCATCATCCAGGGGAAATTCTCACGGTTGCCCCCCAAAGGAAAGATGCCCTACCTTCTTGCAAATTACATCCAACTGCAAAATTATGCAAACTGCATGACTTGGGAGCAACAATACCGAAAAGGGGGGGGGGAGAGCAGGCAGACCCCCCCATCTCTAACCTCCACCTCCCTGCCAAGAACTGCCACCAGAGATGGATTGAGATGCAATGGGGCCCTAGGCAGGGTATAAGCCTTGGGGCCCGCTTGCAGTCCTTTTGGTAAGCTGAAATAGAGAGAGGTCAGAGAAAGTGGCCGCTTAACACCCACTGGGCCCCAAGAACCTGCCTAGATTGCCTGGTGGATGATCCTGCTCTGACTTCCACCGCCCAGGGGAGCCATCCACCCCCCCCAACCAAGGAGGTTTGTATATGTAGATCACACCTGCAAAAAAATGAAAACTTGGATGATGTTTTTGGAAGTGTTGCCATTGATGTGCGGGTAATGGGGCTGCAGAATGGCGCACCCCCTCCCGATCGCTCGCGGCCTATTCAGACACGCCAGTGACAGACAGAAATATGACTTCGCCCGGCTGCAGAGCTCACCTTGGCGTGTACACAGAGGACACCATATTTTATTATGTCTTGTAACATCCACTCGCAATCGAGACGGACTGATAAATTATCTCCTGCCGTCCTGAGTCAGATTAACAGAAGTTAGTGTTTGGGGTGTGAAGCGAATGACAGCTGCTGCTACAACAAAGCTCCTCGTTTATTCAACCCGCTCTGAATACTGGCGCTGGGCTCTAATTTCGCATAACCTTAATTACCTATAGAAATTCACGAGCACGATGTGAAGTCATAAGGCAAAATTTCTGGCAAATCTGTATTTAATTTTGTGCATACCGGTAACTGTACGTTATATTATGTTCCGTAATTTACTTTTTTTTAAATATATTTTTTCCTTAATTGTCATGTTTTTATTTAAAGGGGTTCTCCGGTACGTAAAAAAAGCAAAAACTGACAATTACTGGGGGCTTTTACCGGCCCCCTGCAGCTGGAATGTCCCGCGCCGTCCTCCTCCGATGCTCGGTTCCCCACCACCGGGCTAATTATTTGTCTAGCTAGATGAATATCACTGCGGCTGCGCGGCCGCTCGCATGCTCGCTCCCGTGCGCATCAGTAAGAGCTTACTGCACAGGCGCAGTACAAGAAAACTTCATACTGCACCTGTGCAATAAGCTCCCACTGACACACGCGGGAGCAAGCACACGAGCGGCTTCGGCCGCGCAGCCGCAGTTCGATTCATCTAGTTAGACGAATAATTAGCCCGGTGGTGGGAAACAGCGCATCGGAGGAGGACGGCGCAGGACATTCCAGCTGCAGGGGGCCGATAGAAGCCCTAGGTAAGTGTCAGTTTTAGCTTTTTTATGTACCGGAGAACCCCTTTAAAGTGTACCAGAGACGAGATTACCTAAACGTTTTATACATACCTGGGGCTACCTCCAGCCCCATCCGCACGGATCGCTCCCACGCCGCCGTCCTCAGACTTCTCGCACTTCTGTACTGGGTCCCGTAATTTGAGCCAGTCGCGGCCAGTCTGACGCAAGAGAAGTGCGCTCTCTACGTATCTCTCCGGCTGCTATCATCGCTTTCAATGATAGAAAGCATAGGCCACAGTCCACCAGGGATCCACAGGACCTCCAGTCCCTCAATCCAAGCGGGTATAGTATCTAGAAGGTTAACATGAAAAACAACATACTAACGGCAACTCTAAGTGTCAATCGTTTATTTAAAAAAACATAAAAGTAAACCATAAAAACATAAAGGAATAAGAACTTACATACAGGGCCCAAAACTTTGGGAACCCCGCAATGAATTTGCGGTCAACAGCTAAAAGGTAATAAAAGATCTCCCGATGACACAAGATTGCGAAACCGGTCGGGAAGGAGACCTTTTATGTGTTGCCGTTTGTTGTTTAAAAAAATTACATTTGTAACATTGAAAGCGATATATACAACCTTATAATGTGGGTTGTTTGGAGATGGAAAGCCCCTTTTATTCCTTTGGGTGATGGTGACTACAAGATTATAGGAGGCCTGTATACCACTGTGGTGAAGTCTTACAGAAAGTCATTTTTATTGGGGTGGGCAATGGACACAGTATAACACAACTGCAATGCTGGACTTGTACAGTAAGTAAACACGTACTTAATCAATAACTCCTAGGAATGTCAGTTCTCTATGTTGGTAGTACAGTACAGCTAGTTAAGGGTTAATATAACCCTGCAGTAGTACAGTGCCTAACCTATTTGTACACACAGTTCTACCTCAGCTACTCAGCACAGCAGCACTCAAGGAATGCAATAGCTGAAAGTTCTACTCACAGTACTCGGTGCAATGCACACCTAGCAAACAAGCTGGAGGTATAGAAGTACCTTGCTGTAATCTGTAACTAAGCACACACAGTTCTAACCTGTGTAAATCTGCACTGAATGAATCCTATAGTTTACAGTTAAAGTCACAGTACTAGGCGCAGGGTGTAGCTAGCAAACAAGCTGGAGGTATAGAAGTACCTTGCTGTAATCTGTAACTAAGCACGTACAGTTCTAACCTATGTAAATCTGCACTGAATCCTACTAATATAATAAATGGGAAAGTTCGGATGTTTGGATGTTTGGATGTTTGTTACTCGACCACGCAAAAACGGCTGAACGGATTTGAATGAAATTTGGCACACACATAGTACATTACCTGGAATAAAGTATAGGATACTTTTTATTCCCATAACCAAAAAGAGACAAATACAAATTTCACTGGAAAATGTAAACTGCAGCCACTCTTACACTGTTACACTGGAGGTGTGTTTAGCTGCTAAGGGTACAATGGTTAATTTGCATATATCCAGCAGTGATGCACTGGGAGACATCTCAAGCTCACTCCAACCTGAATTATCGCAAATTCTTTCTGTTTTAAGAAAGCAAACGTTTGTTTTTCTTAACATCTTAGTAAGGGGGCTTTTAGGACCAGTGTAGTCCCTTACACACTCCAATGAGTTCTGGGTCACCATGAGCTTGCTGGGTAGCATGTCCCTCTCGGTGTTACAAGTCCTACTGCATAGAGCCAAATTAATCTATGCCATGCACTGATAATAAGGATCAAACAATCCAAAACAGTCTGTATGCATGTTGGATTATTATGGCTCTGTACAATTTAAAAAGCTGACACATCATTGCATTCCAGCGGTTCTGGAGGTGTGTTTAGCTTCAAAGGGTAACAATGGTTAATTAGCATATTTTCAGCAGTGGTGCCTGGGAGACATCTCAAGCTCACTCCAACCTGAATTATTGCAAATTCTTTCTGTTTTAAGAAAGCAAACTTTTGTTTTTCTTACACTGTTAATGGCAGGGTTCTCAAACTTTGCACAGTTGGTCGTTGGGTGATTAGGGTTATGATTCAGAAAAGTGGTTGGAGCCTATAAAAGCCAATCAAAATTCACCTAATGATTTTCAAGGGGAATATTTACATTTCTGCCATTCTTGCACTGTTATGGCACAAGCCTCAAACCTGGTATAATTGATCATTGGGTGACTGGGGTTCAATTTCAGAAAGGGGGTGGAGCCACAAATAGCCAATCAGATTTGTTTCATTCCAATGCAAATTATTGTTGCCAAACACTGGGTGACTGGGGTTAATATTCAGAAAAGTGGGTGGAGCCTACAAAAACAATCAAAAATTACCTATTGATTTTTCAGGGGAATATTTCATTGCTGCCATTCTTGCACTGTTAATGACACAAGCCTCAAACCTGGTACAGTTGATCATTGCGTGACTGGGGTTTAAATTTAAATTTATATAAGGGGGTGGAGCCCCAAACAGCCAATCTGATTTGTTTCATTTTAATGCCGGTTATTGATGCCAAAGACCGCAAAGCTCACAAACTTGGTCATTGAGTAATTGAGTAATTGTGTGTTAGGGTTAGGAAAAGTGGGCGCAGCCAACACCAGCCAAATACATAATCGGGCAATGCTGGGTCATTAGTAGGCGGAGACAAATACAAATTTCACTGAAAAAAATGTAAACTGCAGCAATTCTTACTCTACTAATGGTAGGGTTCTCAAACTTTGCACAGTTGGTCACTGGGTGACTGAGATTAATATTCAGAAAAGTGGGTGGAGCCTACAAAAGCCAATCAAAATCCACCTATTAATCTTTAAGGGGAATATTTAATTGATGCCATTCTTGCACTGTTAATGGCACAAGCCTCTTGCACTGTTAATCACCTGTACCTGGTACAGTTGGCCATTGGGTGATTGGGGTTCAAATTCAGAAAAGGGGTGGAGCCACAGCCAATCAGATTTATTTTATTTCAATGCAAATAATTGATGCCAAAGACCTCAAAGCTCACAAACTTGGTCATTAAGTAATTTTGTGTTTGGGTTAGAAAAAGTGGGCGGAGCTAGCACCAGCCAAATACATACCTGGGCAATGCCGAGTCTTCAGTGGGCGGAGACAAAAACAAATTTCACTGGGAAAATGTAAAACTGCAGCCATTCTTACACTATTAATTGTGGGGTTCTAAAACTTTGGACAGTTGGTCACTGGGTGACTGGGATTAATATTCAGAAAAGTGGGAGGAGCCTACAAAAACCAATCACAATTCACCTATTGATTTTCAAGGCAAATATTTAATTGCTGCCATTTTTGCACTGTCAATGGCACAAGCCTCAAACCTGGTACAGTTGATCATTGGGTGACTGGGGTTAAATATTTAGAAAAGGGGTGGGGCCACAAACAGCGAATCAGATGTGTTTCATTTCAATGAAAATTATTCATGCCAAAGACCACAAATCTCACAAACTTGGTCATTGACTGTTGACAATTGTGTGTTAGGGTTAGAAAAAGTGGCCACAGCCAACAGCAGCCAAATACATACCCGGGAAACATCAGGACATCAGTGGGTGGAGAAAAATAAAAATTTAACTGCCAGAATGTAAACTGCAGCCATTCTTACACTGTCTGTCAATGGCAGGGTTCTTAAACTTTGCACAGTGGGTGACTGGGATTAATATTCAGAAAAGTAGGTGGAGCCTACAAAAGCTAATCAAAATTCACCTATTGATTTTCAAAGTAGTGGAGCCACAGCCAATTATTGATGCCAAAGACCGCAAAGCTCACAAACTAGGTAATTGTGTGTTAGGATTAGAAAAAGTGGACAGAGCTAACACTAGCCAATTACATACCCGGGCAACGCCGGGTGACCAGCTAGTGAGTACTATAGCTGACAGTCATACTCACAGTACTCAGTGCAGTGTACAGATGGCAAACAAGCTCGAGGATTACAGACACTTTGCTGTAATCTGTAACTAAGCACACACAGTTCTAACCTATGTAAATCTGCACTGAATGAGTACTATAGCTGACAGTCATACTCACAGTACTCAGTGCAGTGTACATCTAGCAAACAAGCTGGAGGACTACAAGTACCTTACTGTAACTAAGCACACACAGTTCTAACCTAAGTACAGTAAATCTGCACTGAATTCATCCTATAGCTGAGTTATACTAAGGCTGGGCATACACGGCTCGTTCTTGCCCCTCGATTCTCCCGTTCGATCGTTTCGCCGCTCGATTCTGCAGTCAATTCTCTTATCTTCCACTCGTTTTTCTTATCTTTTTCCATTCATTGTTATGAAGAATTGAGCAGCGAAACGATCGGGCGGGAGATAGGACATGTCAGAAATGATCTATCGAGCCATCTAAATGGCTCAAAAATGAGCCGTGTATGCAGGGGCGTAGCAATAGGGGTTGCAGAGGTAGCGACCGCATCGGGGCCCTTGGGCCAGAGGGGCCCCGAAGGGCCCTTCCTCAACTACAGTTTTAGCTCTCTATTGGTCCTATGCTCAAAATAATCACTTCTATAGATACTTTAAATAACAGTGATCATTAACAAGCTGTTCCCCATCCCCTTCTTGCACCTCTGACTCTGTAGTTGCCATTGGCAGGTTTTGGTGCGCCGTATCAATTGTTACGTATAGAGTGCATGGGGGGCCCCAATGTAAAACTTGCATCGGGGCCCACAGCTCCTTAGCTACGCCACTGCGTGTATGCCCAGCATAACAGTACTCAGTGCAATGCACAGCTAGCAAACACGCTGGAGAATTACAGGTACCTTGCTGTAATTTGTAACTAAGCAACCACAGTTCTAATCTACAGTATGTACACAGTACACCCTGTAAATTAAAGTTGTAAGGAGGTAAGACAGACCTAACAACAAGCCTTCGCTTTTTGAAGAATAATCTTTTTTTCCCTGTCTTTCTAGCTGCTGTTATCCCACATTCAGCATATGATGGAGTGAAGACCCCTCCCTGTGCCTTTATAGCTGACTGTGGTGGGAGGGATCTTTTCTCATTGGCTGCTGGAGCTTGCTATGCAGCCTGGGAGAAAATGATTCGCTCAGCATATGCTCATTCCATGCTTATGTGCATAGAAGAAATCAAATTTCCGGGCACCAATGGTTTGCAGTCACCCTTTATTCAGTTCCCGACACCTTTCCAAACGTAAATCAATCTTAGGCCTTACAGCCGTTTCGCAGGATGACCCGCTTCTTCAGAGGCAAGATAATTACTTTCTTATCTTGCCTCTGAAGAAGCGGGTCATCCTGCGAAACGGCTGTAAGGCCTAAGATTGATTTACGTTTGGAAAGGTGTCGGGAACTGAATAAAGGGTGACTGCAAACCATTGGTGCCCGGAAATTTGATTTCTTCTATGCACATTGATTTACTTCAGCCGGCGGCACATTGGTGCTGCACCCAAGGTTCCCGACCTGCCGGTCTAAGCAACTGGTGCTGGGTTTTCAACTTCTATTTGGATACACTCATTCCATGCTTAGCTATCTGTGTCCCAACTTGGCAAAATGTGACTTTTTGTCCTAACAGGAAGTAGTTAAAGAGAATCTGTACTGTCCGATTTGTACAATAAAAAACATACCAATCGAGTCACTGTGATCTCCTGGATCCCTCTTTGCCGTTTCCGCTGCTCCCTACCACGATCCTGACTTTTAATCGCCAGTTTTAGGCAGTGTTTACAAACAAAAAACATGGCTGCTAACCAGGAAGTGATGTTTGTGTGTGTTTGTGTGTGTATGTGTGTATGTGTATATTATATATATATATATATACTGTATATATATCATGTTACAGTAGTTACAAGTTTTTACATAGTGAATGTAAAATAGTGAATTATCTGCAGTCTGGGATTCCTGAGACAGGCAGCTCCCCCCCCCCCCCCCTCAGCACAGACAGACAAGCTGAAACTGAGAGCAGAGAGTGAGGAGTAAACAAAGCACACAGAGCCTGCAGGGGGCGTGCATAACTTGTATTCATTACAGCAGAGGCAGCCCATTCCTCCCTGGGTCGACAAAGCTTAACAAAGCTTAAAGAAAAGAAGATTAGATATATTACAGAGACAGTGCAACTAGAAAAGGCTGCAGTAATCCAGAGCACATTAGAACAGGTATAGGAACTTATAGGATAGAAGAAATAAGGCTGAAAATTTTGTTACAGAGTCACTTTAAATCTCTCCTACAGGAGCTTGGATCACAGCAAATATTTTTTTCTCCTTTGTAGAGGAAGATATATTGTCTCCGTCACATCATCACGACCGACTGTCCCTCATTGTTTGAGTCTCTGACTGCCGGTCGGTCTGCCTGGTGGACCAAGACACAGCAAGTGAGGCGCAATCTGCCCAGCAAGAACAACAACAGTATTAATAATTTAAAAGTAGTTCTAAAACCTGTCCTAAGGTGGCCACTAACGGTCCAATTTCTAGGGAAAAATTGTTTGAGCGATCAGAAATTCTGATTGGATTGGTTGTAAATAATCTCAGTTGATGGGCACAATCAACTACGAGTATAAAAATAGTCGTCCGATTGGATTTTCGTCAAACCAAAATTTGGATTTTCTTGTTGGTTGTGATAGATAGGAAGCAAAGATTGGTTCGTTGATGATGTAGTGAACAATTTTTCTTCCGATCAGAATTATCCAAGCACTCGAACGATTTTTCACTAGAAATTGGATCGTTAGTGGCCACCTTAACCGACTTACAGAAACACATCCTCTTCCTCCCTAGAACTGGACTTTTAAAGCACACCTGTAGTGAGAGGTATATGGAGGCTGCCATATTTATTTCCTTGTAAACAATGCAGATTGCCTGGCTGTCCTGCTGATCCTCTGCCTCTAATATTATTGTCATAGACCCTGAACAAGCATGCAGCAAATCAGGTGCTCTGACTCAAGTGTGACTGGATTAGCTGCATGCTTGTTGAGGGCTCGTTTCCACTATTGCGGTGCGGAATCGGCTGGATTCCACCGCTGATGAAATCGTATGCGGAAGCGATTCTGCATGCGTTTTTTGCCGCGAATTCGCATGCGAATTCGCATAGGTGAGGGTATATGGGATTTTAACCATGTCACTGCCTGTGTGAATTTACATTGGTACCTATGCGAATTCGCAGCAAAAAACGCATGGGGAAACCGCATGCATTCCACTCGCAGGCGAATTCTGCGGCTCTTTTGTGCGTTTTTTTCACAGCTGAAAAAAACGCACTTCACTTTACTTCACCAATCTTCTCAGATCTGACAATAATGTCAGAAACCCCTGATCTGCTGCATGCTTGTTCAGGGGCTATGGCTAAAAGCATTAGAGGCAGAAGATCAGCAGGAAAGCCAGGAAACTGGTATTGCTTAAAAGGAAATAAATATGGCAGCCTCCATATTACTCTCACTTCAGATGTACTTTAACCACTTCACCACTGAGGGGTTTTACCCCTTGAGCACCAGAGCAATTTTCACCTTTCAGCGCTCCGTCCATTCATTCATCTATAACTTTATCATTACTTATCACAATGAAATTAACTATACAATTAAAGGAAAAAGCACCACCTAAACAGTGGGAATGTTACAGGAACAAATAACTGGTGCGAAAATCCAAAGTATATGCAAATACTACTTTTATTGAGCCAATTACATAAAAAATATAAAAACAATTTAAAAACAAGGCAACGCCGTGCCCAGCCAACACATCCCTTGCATGATATAAATAACAAAATTTGTATGCTCTGCTATGAATGGTGCGCAAACAGTGACTAATTGTTTATGGTTATGTCAATAGCATTATGCTAGATGTAGCATGTATAACCCGATAAGCAACACCAGTGTCATAAGAATGATATCTAGATAAATAATTGTGTAATAGACACTGTACTGCTAAAGTCCACAGGATACACATGCAACAACAGCAAAACGCAGTTCAGATAGTAACAACTCCTGTACAGAGCATAGGTTCAAAAGCGTGTGCTACCCAATCTGTGAATCATCATATACAATAGGACCTCATGGAGGATAATTAAAGTTTGATACAAACAACAATAGTGCGACTGACAATGGGTCGGAGACCACTACTATAAAGTGCAATGAAGTGAGTTTTGAAAAACGTGAAATAGAGCCAAGTAGAGGAGAAAGATCGCAGAGCTTACCGAGTAAATGGTATAAAGAGGGCTGGGGACGGCTGCAACGGCACTCCTGCGCCCGCCCGTTCTGTTAAAAATGAAATGAACTATATCTTGTTTTTTTCGCCACCAATTAGGCTTTCTTTAGGTGGGACATTATGCCAAGAATTATTTTATTCTAAATGTGTTTCAATGGGAAAATAGGAAAAAATGTGGGAAAAAATTATTACTTTTCAGTTTTCGGCCATTATAGTTTTTAAATAAAGCATGCTACTGTAATTAAAACCCATGAAATGTATTTAACCATTTGTCCCGGTTATAAAACCATTTAAATTATATCCCTATCACAATGTTTGGCGACAATATTTTATTTGGAAATAAAGGTGCATTTTTTTCAGTTTTGCATCCATCCCTAATTACAGGCCCGCAGTTTATAAAGTAACAGTGTTATACCCTCTTGACATAAATATTTAAAAAGTTCAGTCCCTAAGGTAACTATTTATGTTTTTTTTTTATTGTATTTTTTTTTTTTAATTACAAAAAAAAATAAAAAAAAAATTGGGGAGTGTGGGAGGTAATGAGTTAATTTATTGTGTAAATGTAATGTTTGTTTATGTAAAATGCTTTTAGGGTGTAGTTTACTATTTGGCCACAAGATGGCCACAGTGTGTTTGTTTACATGCGACCTGTAAGCGTCCTTCCGGACGCTTACAGGAAGCAGTAGGAGGCTGGAGAATCACAATGATCGCGCTGTTTCTAATAGAAGCAGCGCGATCATTGCGGGGGCTTAGATCAACGAACGGGAATGGATTTTCCCGTTCATTGATCCCTGTGCGAGCAGGCGGCGGCGTGCACGAGCGGCAGGTGCGCGCGCACGAGCGGCGGGAGCGCGGACAGCGGCGGTAGCGCGGAAGGTACGGATTTCTCCGTCCCTGGTTTTTTAGGGGGGAAAAAAGGGACGGAGAAATTCGTACCGCGGGGGTTTAAGTGGTTAAACAATACCAGTTGTCTGGCGGTCCTGCTGATCCTCTGCCTAAACCCTGAACAAGCATACAACAGCAGATCAGGAGCTCTGACTGAAGTATGACTGGATTAGCTGCATGCTTGTTTCAGGTGTGTGATTCAGACACTACTGCAGGCAAAGAGATCAGCAGGACAGCCAGGCAACTGGTATAGCTTAACAGGAAATAGATATGGCAGCCTCCATATTCTCACTTCAGTTGTCCTTTAAAACCTTGCGGTATTCCCAGACAAAGCCAGGAGTCCTTGGGAGGGCATGCTGGGACTTGTGGTGCCTGTGCTAAATCAGAATCTTCTGAAGAAAATATATTTATGTTTCCTTAAACAAGGAATATGCCTTTTCCTAACATTATCTTCTTAAAGAAACAATGGCTGATGAACACACAAAAAAGGGAGGGAAATCATTTCGAGGATTCCATCTCAGAAGAAAGAAAAAACCCTCGTGAAATATTTGACCATTCCTCACAGAAGACAAAACCATTTTCTCGGGGATCAATTTAACCTTCGCTAGTCGCTTCCTGTAACGGAATAATCCATCATATTTCACCGTCTCCAATTTCTCCCCGTCGCAGCGCCTTACGCTTCCGATAGATTATCCCGCCCAGAGCGCAGAGGCAGCCGCGGCGCGGACGGGGTGAGGGAGGGACCCTGCGGCCCCCCGGGTCAGATAGTATTAGGCGGTGGAGCGACAGAGGGGCAGCGCTGGTGCCCCCTTATTGGCAGCTCCTGCGTTAGGCTCATCTGTCAAAGCGGCGGGGCTATCCATCACTGCACTGATCAATACACCGCTTATGTATTCATCATCCCCTGGAGGAGACTATTAGCAGCTAGCTGTGTGTAACCGCGGGAGACAAAGAGAAGCAGAGAACGCCAACCACTGCTCCTTCCCAATCACAGCCAGAGGAGGCCACACACAGCGCAATCCACCGATCATTCTGACTGGAGCCTACAGCGATCTGTTCATCTCCCGATATCCCACCTGAGAGATAGGAATAAACCTTAAAGACAAACTCCCACCAAGAATTGAACTTTATCCCAATCAGTAGCTGATACCCCCTTTTACATGAGAGATCTATTCCTTTTCACAAACAGACCATCAGGGGGCGCTGTATGATATTGTGGTGAAACCCCTCCCACAAGAAACTCTGAGGACCGTGGTACTCCTGGAAGTTTCCTGTCTGTGATCCTTGCTGCATTGTGGGAAATAGCGGTTTACAGCTGTTTCCAACTGACAAAAAACAGTCAGAAGCTACATCACCTGCCAACAGTAAAAATGGCACCATGTAATAAATGTCAGACTGTAAATCAGGGAGAGGAAAGATTTTACAATGAGCAAACACTGACTCAATCATTTATACATAATTATTGTAAAAATGAAGCACTTTTTTATTACATTATTTTAACTGGAGTTCCTCTTTAAAGCACACCTGAAGTGAGAGGGACATGGAGGCTGTCATATTTATTTCCTGTTAAACAATACCAGTTGCCTGGCTGCCCTGCTGATCTTTTTGGCTGCAGTAGTGGCTGAATCACACACCAGAAACAAGCATGCAGCTAATCCAGCCAGACTTCAGTCAGAGCACCTGATCTGCTGAATGCTTGTTCAGGGTTATGGCTAAACATATTAGAGGCAGAGGATTAGCAGGACAGCCAGGCAACTGGTATTGTTTAATAGGAAATAAATACGTAGCAGGGGCGTAATTAGAAATCACTGGGCCCCCCTGCGATACTTTGGATGGGGGCCCCTCCCCCCCTCTCGCTTTCTGCACAGGTAAACTGAGAACCAGTGCTGTTCAGCTGGCTAGTGCACACTGTAATGTGTTTCCCCATGCAGATAAACACAGACAGCAGTGAAGCACTGCAGCATTTTCTCTATCAATTACATTAGCTTCTGTGATAGAACATGCGTGTTTTTCACACATACAGACACACATGGGGCTTGATTCACTAAACCGTGATCACTCATATCACGGCCGCGC